>NW_027187315.1:7095092-7138252 GCF_028583685.1 Petaurus breviceps papuanus
TTCCTTCCTTCCTTCCTTCCTTCCTTCCTTCCTTCCTTCCTTCCTTCTTTCCTTCCTTCTTTCCTTTCTTCCTTCCTTCTTTCTTTCCTTTCCTCCCTTCTTTCATTAGTTTAGCTCAGAGCATGGCACATAGAAGGCACTTAATAAATGCTTTTGCTAACTACTTCAATATGAATGATACATAAATTATGAAAAATACAGCAAGGTAACACAATATATAAACTCTCAATGAGTTTTGCTAAACACAATGTTTTGTGTTTACACAAAACACAAGTACTTTGATATTTTAAAAAATATTTCATTGGGTTAGAGTTCCACAACACAAATTAGTTATCCAATAGCCTCTCAGGACTCAGTAAATAATTTCTCTGTTCAAAGGCAGAAGCATGAATCTGACTTTCCTAGTTCCAGCAGAGGACCATAACCTGCATCTCCAACCAATACCTGGTAGAACAGGAGATGTCTTACAGAACTGCAAGTCATTGGTTACATTTCCATCCCTTTAGATGAATAGTCTGAGAAATAGATTTGGAAAAGCAAAGCTGTAAACCCCCTAATATTTGCACAATGCTATTTTCTCACCTCCCTAAAACTATTACTGTCACAGTTTAGTTGTACCTCTCTTTCAACAATTTACCACTAACTCATCTATTGGGAAATTTCACTGTGAATGGTCAAGTAGACAATTATGTTTAAAATTGCATCTCTTGTGGAATTTTCAGCATAAAACCATGCCATAAGAGATGCCCTAAAGTACAGATGGGAATCTAAAATAAAGAATCTGGAAATATAATATTGTAAAGTTTGGATTTCATAGAGATAGGAAGTGAATCTGTGATTTTACTAATAAATGGAGCTCTCAGGTGAGGAAACTTTCGATCAATGCAGATTAGTACTCCATCTGCAGCTTATAGTCTTACAGAGTTGCCTAGAGTACTGAGAGCTCTGGTGACTTACCCAGGGTCCACAACTAGTATGTGTCAGAGGTGAGACATGAATCCAGATCTTCAAGACTCATTTCTCTGTATCCACTATACTGTAGTCCTTCTATTTGACTGGGATACCAGAACTAATTCTACAATGAAAGGAAAATAAATTTAGGGTTAAGATTAAATAACAGTTTGATTTGGTCAGTCACAAATTTTTGTGTCACTGATAGAATATTATTGATAACAATGAGCCACCTTGCTAGGAAATGTTTCAGGAATGTATAGTCTAATGTTATCTGTTTCCAAGTAATATGAGTACCTCAAGCAAAATAACTTTTCTCATTTGCAGAGCAGGTTTTTTGCATACATGGTGCACTCTGAGGAACATCAGGAAGGTCTCTACTGTAGTATCTCTCCACTGCATGTCATATGCCTTGATATTCCTTTAGGAAATTCTACCTTTGGTAATTCATTCCAATGTGTTCACAAATGTCCTTTATAAAAATTAATATAGCCCTGGGAAGGATCAAATTTAAATTTTTGTTCATTTCATCACAACTCTTCTTCAAAGCCAGATGAGATAAAGGCACTGAAAGAATGGGGGTGTGGAGGGTGAAGAGGCAGAAATGAGAGAGGGAAAGGGGGCAATTGTTAAACTCCAGAGAGCTGTTTCAGATAAGCTGGCCTAAGAAATATGATAGTAGTAGAGACTGTGCAGTCACAAACAGAATGATAATAATACACCTTTATTGAACACATTAGAAGACACTTTTTCTAAACTAGCCTTGGCTCTGGCCAGCTGTGGGCCTATGAAAATTACCTCAGGTTCAAGGCACATATTGGGTCAGCAGCTATTAAGAACCATAGCTCCCCCTCCCACAAATGTTTATTTTTTCTTTTTCCAAACACAAAATTTTGTACCAAATTTTATACCAAATTTTACCAAATACAAAAGTTTTTTTAAGCGAGTAAAAAAACATTTAATTAAACAGAATAACAAGGTAAATGATGAGGAACCTCACTTACTATAAACAGGGGCACTCTCCCACAGATTCTCATGTCACCAGTGACAAAGAGGCCCATGTAGTGAAGCTTTGTGGTAAAGAAACTGGAAAGGAAGACAGGGGATAAATGCCCTAGTCCGGCAAAGGTTAGCTGAGGGGCTGCTTCCTCCTCTATGCCACAGACTGCTTTCTCTACTGAGCTCTGAGTTTCCGGTTACCATCTGCTTGGATGGTTTATCCTCTGTCTTTTTTCTCTGCTGGATATTTTGCACTGACCAGTTTTCACCTGTTGATTTTTCACTGAATTGCCACCACTATCTGCTGACATTCCTCTGAATTATAGCTACTCTGCCACTTCTTTGACACAAGGGAGTGATTAGATCTCTTTCTATGCATCTAGCCCAGAGCTTCAAGGTGAGGCACATTTTTTTTTTGTGAGTGACTGACCCTCAAGTCAAGTCTGTCTTTTGAACACTTTAGCTTCTGCTTCAGTATACATTCCCATAGATTGCCCTGCTATTGGAGTGTTATTTTGTTTTTGTTCATTCATCTTAGACATGTCCAACTTTTTTTGACCCCATTTGGGGTTTTCTTTGGAGAAGTTTCTCCATTTCCTTCTCCAGCTCATCTTACAGATGGGGAAACTGAGGCAAACAGGATTAAGTGACTTGCCCAGGATCACACAGCTAGGAAGTGTCTGAGGCCAGCTTTGAACTCAGGAAGATGAGCCTTCTTGACTCCAGGCCTGGAACACTATCTACGGTGGCACCTAGCTGCCTGCTAGGATGGGGGGATAATCAACTCCCTTCTTGACCCTTGACTTCTAGTGCCAAGGCCATGCAAATCACTTACTAAGAAAAAGGAGCAGGATAATGCTGATATCCTTTGCTTTACATTTCTATGAACACCAAAATCACTGGTTTTAACGATGGACTATCCTGTGGAATATGTAATAAAAGTATTATCAAAGTGTGAACTTTATAGATCAGGAGATTCAAGGATCACAGAGTTCAAATGATTAACCCCTTCCATTCAAAGAGCTAGCGGGTCTTGCCCAAGTCCAAAGTTCTTTCATGAATACCACATTGTCATACTTGGAGACACACAGCTGCTCAGAAAAGGGAAATGAGAGAATAGTGGAAGAATTTTCTTCTCAGTTGCAATTTTGCCTCGGGCTGACCCTAACTTAAGGATGGCTCTACTATACTCCATTTCCAAAGCTGTACAACCCGTATTTGGGGGAATACAAATTTGCATCAGACAAAAGGACTCTTTGCTTAGCTTTCTCCTGGGATTTTCATTTGCTTTCTGAGCTACCCAGTTTATTGGTACTGAAGTGAGCAGTGAGACAACAATAAAACTGAACCAGGTTTCAAAAACAATTTAAAATCATCTTGTCAGAGGTAAAGAGCTATTGAATTAACCCGCTGCAGCATAAATTCCTTAAAACTGCTATTTTGTGGTTATACTTTGAATTAAAATAGATTGGGAGGGGAGTAAAGTATGGAAGGAGAAGTGCATTCTACACTTTACTATAGGAGCAGCATTAGCAACTGAATTACCAAATACTTGACAAGCATAATTATGGAAAATGATGCAAATGAGTTTATAATTCAACAGATTGGCATCAGATAAGTAGGAGGGAAGCTGTTCCTACAAATAAATCACTGGACATATTTAGTAGGACATTTTGAAGAAAACCTTTCATTCCATAGTTTCAATCAAGTAGTAGAATCAAATGTTTCCATTACTGATAGAGGGATCAATGAAAGGTGAATATCTAAGGACTCGCTATATAAAGCCATCCAGAGTCAAGGCATTTTGTCTGTCTGTATCCCCTTGAAACCAAAGCTCATGAATGTCTATTTATGTATTTCTAAGAATCAAAAAGAGGAAACAACTGTTTTAAAGCAAAAGACTTTAATGAATAATCAAAAATTAACAATAAAAATTTCCTTCCATAGGCCTAAGTCACTCTCTCTCTCACAAATACATATACTGTCAGTGAGAATAGTGGACACATAGAGGCAGGAATGTGCCAGAGCCAATTCTTATTGGCATAAGAAAATAATGGAGAAAATGTCAATAATGAAGATTAAACTTAAAAGCACTGTTCTGCTCCCCACACACACCAAGAACTGGTTGTTTAACATTCACTAGCATACCACTGTATGAAGATAACACATGCTTTTGGAACATATTTGGTCAAAATGTACAAAGGAAGCAATTAAATTCATTAAATATTTATTAAAATGGCTAATATGTGCCTGAGTCTAGACACTTTCTTAAGAGCTAAGGGAATAAGAATAAAGAGGACAAAAGAGAATCCCTATGGTCTAGGAATTGATAATCCAATGAGGAAAGATAACATTCAAAGGAAAGCTGGAAAGGGGGAGGAGGACATCAGGAGTTACCCAGCACAGACACTTTGGAGGCATCTTGTTCTTTGGAGCTCTGACCAAGCAGGGCTACAGATGGCAAGTGGAATTCTGGAGAGGACACACACCTAGGGAATCTGTATGGCCAGAATTCACTCATGCAAGAGTAATTGGTGCCAGCAATGTTGCAGGGCTTCTAACATCTTCTCATTATATCTCAGCCAGACCCTACTCCAAGAGATACACAGTCTCTCAAAGTCACTGCCAGGCATAGCCACACCTGGTAGGTAACCATGGAGTTCCTCTCTGCATTCAGTTTCTGGCATCAGCTGATCATCTCGGCAGTGAAATGATTTCTTTTTCCCTCAGGAGAAGAGTTGTCTCTGCCATACTCTTTCATGCTCTAAGCATATTTTTTTTAAAACAACTCTTAGAAAATCAGCAGTCCTTTCCCTAGTCCTAGAAAAGCAAAAGTCTTCCCTAGGAGTTGAAATTAGTTCCATTCTTTTTTTTTTCCTTAAAGAGGGGCCTTTTCTTGTTCATTACAGAGTTTTGACCAGAAGTGCTCTCCTCTTCAGGGTAAGATCCTTTGCACCAAGCTCTTTATAACCCAGAGTAGGTTCAAACTCGCTCATGATTAAATAGCAAGTGTCCTTAGGCTTAAATCTATCTTTTGAACTAAATTTCCTGGACACTGGACTTGCCTTTCCAATAAACAACCTCATTATAACTTAGAGTGAGCATTCTATATGCCTCCTGATTTTAATCCCTACAGGCTAGAAGATACTTGTATGCTGTTTAGCAGAGAGGAGAGACTGCTGGGTTTGGAGTCATGAAGGTCTGAGTTCAAATTTAGCCTCAGTAACTGTGTGACAAGTCACTTTACCTCTGTTTGCCTCAGTTTTCTTATCTGTAAAAGTGTGTGTGTGGGGGGGGGGGTAATAATATCTCCCACCTCACCAGGTTGTTGCGAGAATAAAATGAGAAAATATTTTTAAATCTAGTAGAGAGCTTGGCACATAGTAGGTACTATTTAAATACTTTTATAATGTGTTATCCTCATTTAATGTAAATTTAGAGTATACCTATTCCTACCTATGTAGGATATCCTATACATTCACCTAAAAAGTCTGAACAATTTTTAGCTTGAGGTCCCCTGTTGCAAAGAAGATGCTTATTTTCTTTCCAACAATACTTTCCTAACTACAACATTTTCATTCGTAAATATATATAAGAGCAAATTTGTTTCATGCTTTAAATTCACCTCATATATCAATAAATCCCCAAAGATTTTGCCTCCTCAAAGAGGAAGCAAAGCCAGGAGTTTCCATTTACTTCCTGTAAACACTGTGTTAAGGTCATTTCTAGATAGCCTGTCTTAGCTACTTCAGACTTCTTTGATGGGACCCAATATGGATTCTGCTTAGGCTAAATTGTACTTGATAATGAATAAGATTATAGGGGGCTTCATTGTGCTCACACCTTTCCCAAAAGGAGAGGCCAACTTGAAAAATGGGTCACCACCTCATTCCTAATTCTCTAAGGAGCACATATAATACTTCAATGCCTGAAAAAATTTGAGTGCTTCCTTCAGGTTAGACATTTTTCACCCAAGAGTAGTTAATAGGAAGAGGCTTGTAACTAGGCTTCAATGAGGAAATAAGGATCTCTCATCTCTCTTGAATGACTGTTTTAAATAACTGTAGCATAGGATCCTGGATGTGGTCATTAAGAAAATGATTATTTTCATTATAACAAAGGCAATTTGAACTAGAATTTTCCCACAAAACATAAGCTTCTTTCTTTAAAAAAATAGAAAAGAAGAAAAAGGAGGGAGGAGAAGAGGGAGAAGAAGAAAAAGGAAAAAGTGGAGGAGGAAGAGGAGAGTGAGGAAGAGCAGAAAAAGGAGAAGAAAAAGTAAGAGGAAGAGGAGGAGGAGGAGGAAGAAGAAGAAGAAGAAGACCCAGAGGGAGTGTCACTGTCTCTTCAAATCCCCTCTTCCTTTTGATTATGTTGAAAGACTGAACCAGTAATGAACAATGCATCCATCTGGGAGCTGAGAGGACAATCTAGATATACTGAGGAAAGACTTTAGGGAAGATGGTCTCTTTGGTATGACTAAAAGACAGCCTCAGCATTCTACAAGGGCATGAATTCAGACTCTTTGTACCCATGAGAGAGCTACACCCACCTAAGAAGAGCCTTATGAGTACTCCAGAAAGGGAGAAAGGGTTCCATTCAACCAGAATGCATGAGTAGCATCCTTGCACACATCAAGTCAATTCAGTAAGCACTTATTAAGGGCCAGACAGTATACTAAAAAGATCATGCTTTCCAAACTTTAGACTTTCCCACCTGAATTCTGTATATATTTGCAAGAGACTGTGTTCCAGATTTTTGGGGGTATGCTTTTTGTATCAACTTTTATTATAAATGCTCCTTTTTAAAAAGCTAATTAATTCTGGCTGACAAAACAATAATCAATCAATGAGGAGCACAGTGGATGAAGGGTCATGATCAACAATACTGAAAATCATCCCCAATCCTTCAGGATTCTCTCTAGAACCTGGAAGGGGAGATTAATCAATTACTCTCAGAGGACCCAAGCTGCCAACACCATAGAGAAAGTAAGCACTAAGGTACTATTAGATAGACAAAGTTTTTTCCCCCCATTCCATCTCTTTTTCCCAGAGCTGAAAAGTAATTACCATATTGTATATAGTAACCATAATTGGAAATCCTTACAATTTTATCCTCTACTGTAAATTATTTTATCCTCTAATGTAAATCAATTTTAGGTGTTAGGTTGCATTTAATCCTATCAGCTGTATCAACTATAGTTGAATCCTTTATCTTGTAGCTCTTTTCTTTTCTCTACCTAACCATGTTTGACTTTCCATACTTTCTTGATTATGGAGCTTCTAGAACTGCAGAACACCTCAGTATTGACTGATTTCCTTTTTCTTTTTTTCTATTGGTATTAACACTTTTCTTTTTCTAGACTTCAGGGTTTATTAATGCAAAAATGGATGGAATAGAATGCAACTCAATTCTTTTTTGTTTATTTTTTAATATTTATTTATTTTTGTTTAGTTTTCAACATTCATTTCCACAAGATTTTGAGTTCCAAATTTTCTCCCCATCTCTCCCCTACCCCAAGATGACAAGCATACTGATTACCCCAGTCTGCCCTCTCTTCTATCCACCACATCCTTCCCCTTACCCTATTCCTTCATATTTTCTTGTAGGGCAAGATGGATTTCTAATACCCCATTGCCTATATATCTTATTTCCAGTAGTATGTATTTTAATTTTTTAACTTTTGTTTTTAATGCATTGAGTTCCAGATTCTCTCCCTTCTTCCCTTCTAACTACCCCCCCCCCATTGAGAAGACAAGCAATTCAATGTAGGTGATATATGTGTAGTTATACAAAACACTTCCATAGTAGTCATACTGTGAAAGACTAACTATATTTCCCCCCATCTTATCCCACCCACCATTTATTCTACTTTTTTTCCTTTCACCCTGTCCCTTTTCAAAAGTATTTGCTTCTGACTCTCCCAATCTGCCTTCCTTTCTATCATTCCCCTTCTTATCCCTTTCCCCCCATTTTCCTGTAGGGTAAGATACCTAATTAAGTGTGCATGTTATTCCCTCCTTAAACAAAATCCAATGAGAGTAAGGTAACATTCCCTTTCACCTCCTTGTACTTCCCTCCATTGTAACAGCTTTCTCTTGATTCTTTTATGTGAGATAATTTTCCCTATTCTATCTCTCCCTTTCTCTTTCAACCAATATATTCCTCTCTCATCTCTTAATTTTACTTTTTAGATATCATCTCTTCATATTCAACTCACCCTGTGCCCTCTATGTATACATATACACATATATACTCATATACATGCATACATTTATGCATATACATCCACACGTGTGTATATATATGTGTATATATGTGTGTGTGTGTATATATATATATATATATACACACACACACATATTTCCCATCAACTAACCTAATACTAAGAAAAGTCTCATGAGTTACAAATATCGCCTTTCCATGTAAGAATGTAAACATTCAACTTTAATAAGTTCTTTATGATTTTTTTTCCTGTTTACCTTCTCATGTTTCTCCTGCTTCTTGAATTTGAAAATCAACTTTTCTGTTCAGCTCTGGTTTTTTTCATGAAGAATGCTTGAAAGTCCTCTATTTCATTGAATATCCATTTTCCCCCTAAAGTATTATATTCATTCTTGCTGGATAGGTGATTCTTGGCATTAATCCTAGCTCCTTTGACCTCCAGGATATCATATTCCAAGTCCTTTGATCCCTTAATATAGAAGCTGCTAGATCTTGTGTTATCCTGATTGTGTTTCCACAACACTCAAATTGTTTCTTCCTAACTGCTTATAATAGTTTATCCTTGACCTGGGAACTCTGGAATTTGATTATAACATTCCTAGAGTTTTCTTTTGGGGATCTTTTTTCAAGAGTCAATCAGTGAATTCTTTCAATTTCTATTTTATTTTCTGATTTGATAATATCAGGGAAATTTTCCTTGACAATTTCTTGAAAGATGATGTCTAGGCTCTTTTTTCTTGATCATGGCTTTCAGGCAGTCCAATAATTTTAAAATAATTTCTCCTAGATCTATTTTCCAGGTCAGTTGTTTCTCCAATGAGATATTTTACATTGTCTTTTATTTTTCATTCTTTTGGATCTGTTTTATAGTATCTTGATTTCTCATAATGTCATTAGCTTCCATTTGCTCCATTCTAATTTTGAAGCAATTATTCTCTTCAGTGAGCTTTTGGATTTCCTTTTCCATTTGGACATTACTGCTTGCTAAGGGATTCTTCTCCTCATTGACTTTTTGGACTTCTTTTGCTATTTGAGTTAGTCTATTTTTAAGGTATTATCTTCTTTAGTATTTTTTTGGGTCTCCTTTAGCAAGCTGTTGACACATTTTCACGATTTTCTTGCCTTACTCTAATTTCTCTTCCCAATTTTTCCTCTTCTTCCCTTACTTGATTTTAAAAATCTTTTTTGAGATCCTCCATGGCCTGCGACCAATTCATATTTTTCTTGGAGGCTTTTGATGCAGATGTTTTGACTGTTGTCTTTTTCTGGTTCTATGTTTTGATCTTCTTTGTCACCAAAGGAAGATTCTATAGTCTGATTTCTTTTCTTTTATTTGCTCATTTCCCCAGTCAATTATTTGACTTCTGAACTCTTTACCACAGTAGAACTCTGCTTCCAGAGCAGAGAATGCTGTGCCCCAAATTTCTGGCATTTTGTACAGTTTTTGTCAGAGCTAATTCTAGGCACATGCCTCAAAATTGTAAGGAGGACTCCCTCTCCACAGCTGCCACAAACTGCCATGCCAGTGTTCCTCCTCACCCCAGAACCACCACTCAAGTCTGTGACCCAGATCCAAGCAAGTCAAAGCAAGAGAATTTGGCCTCAGCACCAGCAAAGAGACTCCTGCAATTGCCCTCTGATCAGCCACTTGGTCTCTCCACCATCTGTGGGCCTGGAGCTCCAGAAGCAGCTGCTGCTGCCACTGCTGTTGCTGCCACCACAACCACCATCACCTCTGCCACCCCAAGGTCAGGGGTCAGACAGCAGTCTTCTCTCACCCAGGTCCAACAGGGTTTCCCCACTGACCTTTTACTTTCTCTTTGGTGTTTGTGGGTTGAGAAGGCTGAAAACCACCACAGCTGCCAGTGATTCAGTCCCCTAAGGTTTGTGCTGCCAGCCTGTGCCAGTGTGGCCCACTTGGGACTATGCTCTGCTTCCTGCCTGGTGTGATAGACCCTTCTTTTTGGTTTGCTAGGCTATCTTCAGCTGGAGATGTGTTTCACTCTGTCATTTTGGGGTTCTGTAGCTCTAAAATTTGTTTAGAGTCATTTTTTACAGGTATTGAAGGTGATTGTGGGACAAGCTCCAGCTTTTTCTCCTCCATTTGGTTCTGTGTCCTCAATTCTTTTAAGTATATAAAAGAAAGACAGTTTCATATATATATATATATATATATATATATATATATACATATATATGTATGTATGTATGAATATCTCAAAACAGTGTATTTTAGAAACCAAGTAATTCAATTCCATTATTCAGCTTTCTGATAGTTACATACTATTATCAGACCACAAGAGTGTTAGTGAGCTAACATTAGATTACCATGTTTGGGCATATATTAAGGATTATTTCTCCATCCCTAAAATAAAACCAAAGTAAACTACAATGATTACTATTTCTTGATTGAATGTCAAAGGTATCACAGTACTGATTACACTTAGAAGGGGAAATAAACCTAAACTTCCCCTTAAATAGTATGCTCATGCCATACATGTTTTTTTTTCAAGTGATTTAACAAAAATAAAGAGAACATATCTGATAATATAAATCAGAGGGAATGAAGTCATCAAGTATTTTCTCAATACCTATACAAAACAATGTATTTAGGCTAATCTAGAAAATATGTTATGATGTCATGTACTGGAACACTCTGGTTCACTTCTTCCATTCTCAGTGTGTCATTGTGTCCTATAAGAGGTGGCATTTCTTCAAGTATAGCTGCATTGGTTTCTCCAGTAGTTGACAATTTACTTCTTCCAGAAGAGTAGACAATGCTTTGCAACTACTTCCCATGGTATGGTATGGCACTTACTTGAAAAAAATAAATAAAGGTAAGTACTGTATAATCATTTACATGTTGTAATACCTCTTTAGATATAACTGGAGTCACTTTAGATAATTGTAAGACTATATTTTTAAAATAAAAATATACAAAATTGTAGAATTTTGGAGTGGTAAGGAATGCTATTCAAGCATGGAGTGAAAAAAAGAACACTATACTTGAAGTCAATAAGTCTGAGTTCAAGTCTTTGCTCAATTGATTGTTATCTACACCAAGTTAGAGATGGCTATTTTACTTCTCTGATGTTTAGTTTCTTCTGTAAAATAAAAGGATTTGATTTAAAAATACTGACTGCTTTCCTCTCTCTCAAGGAGCAGTTTCTCCACCACTGCTTCCTCTCAAACTAAAAGTGGTAACAACCTAAGGTGACTTGAATAACCCCAGTAAGTTGCCTCTCCAAAGGGCAGGTAATGTCAATTTGGAGTCAGTTCTTCCTGACTTCAGGCCTGCTGCTGATATCTAAAAAATAAAATTAAGAGATGAGAGAAGAATATGGGAAAAGGGAGAATTGGGAGAAGAAGAATTGGGAGAAGGGAGAAAGGGAGAGATAGAATAGGGTAAATTCAAATCTTAGCATTGCTATTTACTTGCTACCTGTATAACCTTAGGTTGGTCACTATACCCCTTGGGCTCTTAGTTTTCTCATTTGTAATATAGTGTGCCTGGATAAAAGAGTGGAAAAGTATACAGAGTAAGATTAGCATGGGAATAAACTGCAAGCTTTTGAAGGGAGCCACTGGAGTTTGAGGATGCTGGTGACATGGTTATACATAAGCTTTAGGACAATAACTTTTTTTATTTTTTTGCTTTTTGGAGGGCAATTGGGGTTAAGTGACTTACCCAAGGTCACATAGCTAGGAAGTGTTAAGTGTCTGAGGCCAGATTTGAACTCAGGTCCTCTGGACTCCAGGGCCATTGCACTAGTCACTGCCCCACCTAGCCACCCTAACAATAACCTTTTTATCTGGGTGGAGACTGCACTGGAGGGAGGAGAAGCTTGGGAGGGGAAACAATAAACTTTAATGTGATTGCAATTTCCAGGTAAGAGGTGATGAGACAAAGTACTCAGGTGGTGGCCATGAAAATGGAGAGATGGGGATATATAGGACAGATGGCATGAAAGTAGAAATATCAAGACTTGACAACAGTTCGGATATGTGGGCTTAATGGGAGGGAGGAATTGAGAATGACACTGATGTTGGGAGTCAGGGGGACTTGGAGGATTGCCGTGCCCTTAACAGTAATAGGAATATGGGAAAAAATGAAGAGTTTGGGGATAAAGATGAGCTCCATTTTCTCTGGTACTGCTGACAAAGGACTCAAGGGGAAGATAAAGGAGAAAAGATGTGGAAAGTCAAGAGTTCAAGATTTGGGGTCATCTCTCACATGTGAAGTGATAGAGATGTTGCAGTCTCTACTCTGCTTAGCTCTGCAAAGACTACAATAGCTTTTTTTCAGAGCTGTGTTGTACTTACTGTTTGAGGTAGGTGGCTTCTCAGGAAGACTGTAATAGACTGAGCTAGGATAGGTGAGCCCCTTCCTTTTATTTTTTTCCAATCTAGTAGAGAGGGATGCAATTCTACTAACTAAGCAATCCTTTTAAAATCCCATAGTTCTCATTCCAGGAAGATAAGCAAAACCTGAAGCACGTCACTTTAACCTGTTCCTCAGTCAGAAGGATTTTGTAGCGGTTGCTGTAATTTTTCAATGAACTGTGTTGGCTAGTACTTGGTTTCTCTACCCCTGAATTTTTGGTCCATCCCATCTTAAAATTGTCTATCCCATGACTAGAATGGCATTCTAACCTTAGATTCTTTTGTTATTTGGGAGCTGGGTGCAAAGAAAGTTTGAATAATATAGTATATCCATCCAGCATGATCTGTAGTCAGTGATAATCGGAGAAAGATTAGTAATCTAACAAGAATCATAGATTTTCCCCATTGACAATCAATGGGTTATTTAAGTGAGATAGGAGTGCTTTTTAGGGAAGGCCTTAATAGAATATTCCTGGCTTCCTCACTTACCACAAATTACCCTTGAACAAGAGTAATTTGGGAGATATGGACCTTTTGATCATCTGGTAAAGCCTATAAATCCCTTCTGAGAAGAATACTTTTTATTTTTTAAAGGTTTCACAAAGGTTTATTTTAGAACCATGGAAGCAGCTCTTTAATGAATTCCTTACAACATGAATGAAGAAAATTTTTAAATATATAAATTAAAATACATAGTATTACAGAGGAAACCAAATTCATTAAAATAAAGATTTAATATATTTTTCCCACCTAAGTTCATAAGCCCATTGAAATCTACCCATGAACCTCTTAGGGGATCTATGGACCCCAGGTTAAAAACCCCAATCCTAGATTATTTTAAGTCAAAAGCCTATGACAAAAGTGGGAGGGCTGAATTAAAGGAGTTTGTCCAAGTGCATTTTTCGGTTTTATTTTATCCCCTTTCGCTTATTCATTGCTGCATTTGGTGTTGCACTACCATATATCCTCTGGTACATGTGAAACACCAGGTTTCACCATCACTTAGATATGCCATGTCACATGTGAGGAATTATGCCCCCACCAGCCACACTCCCACCCCTCTACACCCATCCCACTTCTTCATATGTGTTATAGAATTTAATTTTTTTCTATAAATAGCTTGAAAAGACAAAAGAAGGCACCCTGGGGTTTGTATTAAAGGTTTTTCTTTCAATTGAAATCTGAGACCCTTTAAACTTTATGGACTCATTAGCCTTTTTCACTAAGTAAAAGAAGGTGAATTGTGCAAAGATATTCTAGGGAAATAAGTAGGCTGAGTCCTCTAGCAGGGAGGTTTCTATAAGTTATAAAAAGGTAGCATTATTTTTCCTCTTAAAAAGATTTTTTTTTAAAAATAAAGACTATATTTACCAGAATTGGGGCAAAAATACAAATGAGATGTACATTTCTTTATTTTTTCCTCAGAAAAGAGTACAATTCTGTATTCATTAAGTAAATAATTAACACCCAGAGGGAAATTTACATGAAATGAATATAACACAAGATATATTATTTCTTCTGAAATAGGGAAGACACCAAAAGAGCATAACAGAAGTTATTACCATCAATTTGTTTTTGTCAAATGTACAATTGTATTTTGTGTTTAGCATTTTTTCATGCATAAGAACTACCTACCTGTCTAATACCTTGCTCATACTGCATTGGGGATACCTTAGACATGAGCCCACAGCTAAGCTTTAAGTATCTCTCCCTATCACACCAGAATGGGGAACACAATGAGCCAAAGGCTATGGGGAAAAGGACTCTACCCCCTTTCATTAGCAGCTAGGTTCTTGGCCCCCAGCACTGAGCCTGGTCCATACTTTGTGGTTTAACAGTACAGGAACATTTTAATGGAGAAGAGAGAAGGATACTCTCCCAGCCCCCCACTCCCAGATCTTAGAGAAGTTATGAACATTGCAACATCTTATATACAGTAATCCACTGCAGGGCTAGCTATCTTGTATTTTGTCTTTTGGATTTGCAGGATAAAATTCATGAAGGTAAAAGGTTATTTGTCTGTACTGGACAAGAACACAAGCTCATGCTCTCTCTTGACTCAAAGATGGCTTATGATCAACCATAAATTTTGCTTTCCTAGAGATTTCTGGATTCTTATTTTAGTGGAATCAAAAAATGAGTGTTGAAGGGTAAAAGGAGAGACAGTAGGATAAATATAGAGAAAATAGGTTGAAGGGAAATACATAGTTGTGAAAACGAATTTTTATAGAAAGTTTTTCTGATAAAGACCTCATTTCTCAAATATATAGAAAACTTATATAAGTGAGAACCATCCCTCAGTTGATAAGTGGTCAAAAGATATGAACAGGGGCGGCTAGGTGGCACAATGAATACAGCACCGGCCCTGGAGTCAGGAGGACCTGAGTTCAAATCCAGCCTCAGACACTTGACACACTTACTAGTCATGTCACCTTGGGCAAGTCGCTTAACCCCAATTGCCCTCTAAAAAAAAAATTAAAAAAAAAAGATATGAACAGTTTTCAGAAAACGTAATCAAAACTATTTAGAGAGACATGAAAAAATGCTCTAAATCACTACTGATTTGAGAAATACTTGTGTGACCTTGGGCAAGTCACTTAATACCTTTTGGGCCTCAGTTTCCTTATCTGGAAAATTATCAGTCTAAAATTAACAGCCTCTAAAATCCTTTGAAGCTCCATATCTATGATTCCAGACAGGGGTTCACCAGTCCTTGAGTTGGCTTCAATATCTAGGTCTTTAGAAGACAAACTGAGGAGATGATATTTTATGTTGGAGACAGTTAGAAGAGAACCGCTGACCAAGATTCTTGATCAGGCCAAAGACATGTCCAGATTTATACTTTAAAAAGGATATTTTGACACAATTGTGGAAGAAGGTTTGAAGAGGCAAGAGAATAGAAGTAAGGAGATCAATGTACACAGCCCTACAATAATCTAGGTGATACCTGACGGAGGCTTGACTAGGGCGATAGCTCTATAGGTAAAGGATTAAAGAGATATTGGGGATGGTTGAACTGACAGGACTTAGCAGCTGATTAGTTATTGGAATTGAGGAAGAGGACCATAATGGCTAGAAGGATGGTGGACTCATCAAAAGTGTGATACACACATATTGGGTATTTGCCTGGATTATTGATGTATGAACAATTGTATTAAACATTAAACAGGGCATTAAAAAATGTGGTCCAGGGATTGGAAATAACTCAGAATACAGTATCTGAATTAGTCCTGTGTAGTACCCACAAGGAAGTTATTCTTGGTCTACTGAAGTGCACCTGTCCTGGCTAGTCTTTTCAAAGATGTTTACAAGGGGTTCAGGGGTTACAGCACCAGGCCCAAAGTCAGGAAGAGCTGAATTTAAATCCTGCCTCAAACACTTACTAGCTGTGTGACCCTGGGTTAGTCACTTAACCCTGTTTGCTTCAGTTTCCTCATCTGTTAAAAATAAGTGAGAGAAGTAAATGGCAAACCACTCCAGTATATTTGCCAAGATAACCCCCTAAAGAATCCTGGAAGGCACGGCAGGAGACAGAGAGGCAGGCCCGGAAGGGGCCTGATCAACGTGGAGGGCAAGTCTTCCCACCAACCACAAGGGCCACTACCAGGCCTATCTTCAAAGGGCTGGGACTGGAAAGAGCAAGGTAAGAAGCAAATACAGGGTCCCTGTCCTAGACAGCAAATACTCCTGGGGCTACCACTTCATAGCCCAGAAATAAAAAAAAAAAGCCCCTATCAGGACCTCCATAGGCCAGGATGACAGAGTGAACCTCACCTGCTCCAAATCCCCCCCTCTAACCCTGAACACATAGTAACTCTTGCCCCAGGGCAAAACCCTCTACAGTGAAGGCTTGGGATCCCTAGAGGAAGGGTGTGGCTAGGGCCCTGCCTCAAAATGGGTAGAAGGAAGATCACAAAGACAAAGAGTCTGGAGTCCTACTATCCTCAGAGGGAGGAACCAAACTCAGAATAGATAGAGGTAGGACTCCATACCCACAGCTGAAAAATCAACAGGGAATGGGTCCCAAACAGAAGGCTCTCCTAAATGAGATCAAAAGGAACTTTGAAAACCAAATGAGAGAGATAGAAGACAAAATGAATAATTCTCTCAAAATAGCAGAATTAGAAAAACATTATAATGAAGAAAACATCTCTATAAAAAGAAAAGTGTATGATATGGAAAGGGAGCTCCAAAAATTAACCAAGGAATGATTTGCTAAAAACTAGAATCAACCAAATTGAAACAAATAACTCTATGAGGAACCAAGAACTAGTCAAAGAAAGCAAGAAGAATGAAAAATTATAAAAAGAGGTAAAATACCTCAAAGAAAAAAATAACTGACCTGGAAAACAGATCCAGGAGAGAGAATCTGAGAATCATAGGCCTACCAGAAAATCATGATGAAAAAATGAGCCTGGACAACATTTTCCAAGAGCTCATCAAGGAAAAGTGCCCTGAGATACTAGAACCTGAGGGTAAAATAGAAATCAAGAGAATCCACCAGACACATGCTGAAAGAGATCCCAAACTGGAAAAGTCCTCCAAATGTTGTGGTCAAACTCCAGAACTACCAGATAAAAGAGAAAATACTTCAAGAAGCCAGAAAGGAACAATTCAAATATTGAGGGTCCACAGTGAGGATCGCACAGGATTTGGCAGCCTCTACACTGAAAGATCGGAGGCAGTAGAATACAATTTTCCCGGAAGGCAAAAGAACTCCGGTTACAACCAAGAATCACATACCCAGAGAGACTGAGCATATTCTTCCAGGCAAAGAGATGGTCATTCAACAATATAACAGAGTTCCAGACCTTCTTGACAAAAAAAGCCAGAACTCAGTGGAAAATTCAACCTCCAATTCCGAGATGCAACAGTGACTTAGAAAGGTAAACAAGGAAAACACACACACACCCTGCTATTTGATAAGAGCAAACTGCTTATAGACAAGTAGAGTGTATGAGTATAAAATACACAAAATGAGGATTTAAGAAAAACTTATTAAGGGCTACAAAGGAACTTCAATGGAAGAAAGAGAATGAATGAGTGGAAAAGGGTAAATTATGCCACACAAAGAGGCATAAAAACTGTATAGCAGAGGAAAAGAAGGGAGGGAGATGGGAATCATATGAGCTTTTCCCTCATTGGTTCTGGTGAAAGGAGGGAATAACAACCAGTTAAGTATAGGACTCTATAGAGAAGAAATGCAAAAAGTATCATTTCAGAGGGAAAAGGGGAGGGAGAGGAGCTTTGCATGAGATTTGTTCCTGTCACTCTTGGTGTGAAGAAATAATATACTTAATTAAGTATAAAAATATCCTACAGGTAGTAGGAGGGGGAAAGGGCTACGAAAGGTGGGGGTGGGGGGGTGGGGGGGGTTAGTAGGGAGGGAAGAAGTAAGGGGAAAGAGGAGGTAAAGGGAGGGGGGCTGATAAGGGAATACTGAGGGATGCGGTGGTCAAAAGGAAAACTATTAAGGTGGAGAAGGGAGAAGGGGAGAAAAAAATATTAGTATTAACAGGGGAGGGAATAAGATGGAGGGGAAAAAACAGATAACAATCATAAGTATAAATGCGAATGGAATGAACTCTCCCAAAAAACGGAGATGGAGAGCACAATAGATTAGAAACAAAAATCCTACAATATGCTGTTTACAAGAAACACATCTGAAACAGAGGGATACACACAGGGTAAAGGTAAAAGGGTGGAGTAAAATATATCATGCCTCAGCTAAAGTAAAAAAAAAGCAGGGGCAGCAATCCTTATCTCAGATAAAGCAAAAGCAAAAATTGACCTAATTAAAAGAGATAAGGAAGGAAACTATACTCTGTTAAAAGGCACAATTGAGAATGAAGCAATATCACTACTTAACATATATGCACCAAGTGGTATAGCATCCAAATTCCTAGAGGAGAAGGTAAAGGAATTAGAGGAAGAAATAGATAGCAAAACTATACTAGTGGGAGACCTTAATCTCCCCCTCTCTGAACTTGATAAATCTAACCTGAAAATAAACAAGAAAGAAGTTAAGGAGGTGAACAGGATTTTAGAGAGGATAGGTATGATAGATCTCTGGAGAAAACTGAATGGGGATAAAAAGGAATATACTTTCTTATCAGTGGTTCATGGCACATACTCAAAAACTAACCACTTTCTACGGCATAAAAACCTCACAATTCTATGGAGTAAGGCAGAAATATTAAATACATCCTTCTCAGATCATGATGCAATAAAAATTATATGCAATAAAGGGCCATGGAAAGACAGACTAAAAACTAATTGGAAATTAAACAATTTAATCCTGAAGAATGAGTGGGTCAAACAAGACATTATAGAAACAATCAGTAATTTCATTCAAGAGAATGATAATAATGAGACAACATACCAAAATTTATGGTATGCATTAAAGGCAGTTCTTAGGGGTAGTTTTATATCCGTGAGTGCATACATGATTAAATTAGAGAAAAGGGAGGTCAGTGAATTGGGCATGCAATTGAAAAACCTAGAAAAAGAACAAATTCAAAATCCCCAATTAAATACTAAATTAGAAATATTGAAAACCAAAGGAGAGATCAATAAAATTGAAATTAAGAAAACTATTGAATTAATAAATAAAACTAAGAGCTGCTTCTATGAAAAAACAACAAAATCGATAGACCCTTAGTCAATATGATAAAAAAAAGAAAGAAGAAAACAAAATTATGAGTATCAAAAATGAAAAGAGTGACTCTACCTCCAATGAAGAGGAAATCAAAACAATAATTAGGAATTATTTTTCCCAATTGTACGCACATAAATTTGACAATCTTAGGGAAATGGATGAATATTTACAAAAATACAAGTTTATCAGATTAACTGAAGTGTTAGTAGGTTACTTGAATAACCCCATCTCAGAAAAAGAAATTGAACAAGCCATCAGTCAACTCCACAGGAAAAAAATCTCCAGGGCCAGATGGATTTACTAGTGAATTCTATCAACCATTTAAAGACCAATTGTTTCCAATACTCTATAAACTATTTGGGGAAATTAATGAAGAAGGAGTCCTACCAAATTCTTTTCATGACACAAATATGGTACTGATACCTAACTCAGGAAAAAATAAAACAGAGAAAGAAAATTATAGACCAATCTCCTCATGAATATAGATGCAAAAATTGTAAATAAAATACTAGCAAAAAGACTACAGCAACTTATCTCAAGAATAATACATTTTGATCAGGTAGGATTTAATCCATGAATGCAAGGATGGCTTAATATTAGTAAAACCATCAGTATAATTGATCATATCAACAATAAAACTAGCAGAAACCACATGATTTTCTCAACATATGCAGAAAAGGCCTTCGACAAAATACAACATCCATTCCTATTAAAAACATTAGAAAGTATAGGAATAAATGGAGCCTTCCTTAAAATAATAGGTAGCATCTATTTAAAGCCATCAGCAAGTATTATATGTAATGGGGAGAAGCTAGAAGCATTTTCCATAAGATCAGGGGTGAAACAAGGGTGTCCACTATCACCCCTCTTATTCAATCTGGTACTAGAAAAGTTAGCAGTAGCAATTAGAGAAGAAAAAGAAACCAAAGGAATCAAATTAGACAAAGAAGAGACCAAGCTATCACTCTTTGCAGATGATATGATGATATACTTATAGAATGCTAGAGAATCAAGTAAAAACAGCTAGAGACAATAAATAAATTTGGCAAAGTTGCAGGATATAAAATAAACCCACATAAATCCTCAGCATTCCTGTATATTTCCAATGAAATTCAACAGCAAGAGATAGAAAGAGAAATCCAATTTAAAGTTACTGTAGACATTATAAAATATTTGGGAATCTACCTGATAAAACAAACCCAGGACCTATATGACCACAACTACAAAACACTTTTCACACAAAGTCAGACCTAACTAATTGGAAAAATATCAATTGCTCGTGGCTGGGTCGAGCTAATATAATAAAAATGACAATTTTACCTACATTAAATTATATATTAATTGCCATACCAATTAATTTACCAAAAAATCTAGTTTAAAGCTAGAAAAAGAGTAGCAAAATTCATTTGGAAGAACAAAAGGTCCAGAATATCATGAGAATTAATGAAAAGAAATGCTAGGGAAGGTGGACTAGCTATACCAGATTTCAATCTGCATTATAAAGCAGCAGTCATCAAAACTACTTGGTACTGGCTGAGGAATAGAGGAGTGGATAAATGGAATAGATTAGGCACACAAGATTCAGAAGTCAATGACTATAGTAATCTACAGTTTCATAAACCCCTAGGCCCTGGTTTTTCAGATAAGAACTCACTATTTGACAAAAACTGCTGGGAAAACTGGAATATAGTATGGCAGAAACTGGGCATAGACCATTATCTAACACCATATACCAAAATCAAGTCTAAATGGGTGCATGACCTAGGTATAAAGGTTGATACTGTAAGCAGTCTCATAAAACAAGGAATAATTTACCTGTCAGACTTGTGGAGTGGGAAAGACTTTATGACCAAACAAGAATTAGAGAACATTATAAAACGTAAAATGGATAATTTTGACTACATGAAATTGAAAAGCTTCTGTACAAACAAAGCCAATATAACCAAGATTAAGAGGGAGGTGGGAAATTGGGAAAGAATCTTTACAACCTATGTCTCTGAGAATGGACTCATTTCTAAAATATACAGAGAATTGAGTCAAATTTATAAGAATACAAGTCATTCCCCAATTGATAAATGGTCAAAGGATATGAACAGGCAATTTTCAGAGAAAGAAATTAAAGATATCTATAAGCACATGAAGAAATGCTCTAAATCACTATTGGTTAGAGAAATGCAAATCAAAACAACTCTGAGGTACCACATCTCACCAGTCAGATTGGCTGATGACAAAACAGGAAAATAACAAATGCTGGAGAGGATGTGGGCAAATTGGAACACTAATGCATTTCTGGTGGAGTTGTGAACTGATCCATCCTTTCTGGAGAGCTATCTGGAATTATGCACAAAGGGCTATAAATACTTTCATATCCTTTGACCCAGCAATACTACTCCTAGGATTATATCCCAAAGAGATCATAGAAGTCGGAGGAAGACCCATATGTACAAAAATGTTTATAGCAGCTCTTTTTGTGGTGGCAAAGAATTGGAAATTAAGGGGGTGCCCATCAATTGTGGAATGGCTGTACAAGTTTTGGTATATGCATGTTATGGAATACTATTGTGCTATAAGAAAGGAGGAGCAGACGATCTTCATATTTACCTGGAGAGGCTTATACAAACTGATGCTGAGTGAGAAGAGTAGAACCAGGAGAAATTTGTACACAATTACAAACACAACATATATGTGATGACCAACTTTGATAGACTGGACTCTTCTCCGCAATGCAGTGATATAAGTCAATCCCAAAAGACTCATGATGGAGAGAAATATGTGCATCCAGAGAAAGAACTAAAAAGAACTGAGTTTATATCCAGGTGGAAGCAAAATACCTGATCTTTTTCCTTCTCTTGTTTGGTTTTATGTCTTCTTTACCATTTTTCATTCTATCTGATACGATCCATCTTTATAACCTGACTAATGTATAATGTGAAAGTATTTACACATCCTATACTTGACTATATGCCGCCATGGGGATGATGGGAGGGAGGGGTCAAATGTGAAGCTCAAGTAATTGTGGAATTGAATCCTGTAAACTAAAAGGAAACAAACAAATTAATTTAAAAAAGTAAAAAGTAAAAAAAAAAAAAAAAGATAACCCCCTAAAGGGTTAAAAGAATGCAACCTGACTGAAAACGACTGAACATGAAACAATATCCTTCTGGTCGCTAGACGGCGATCAAAACCACAGACAGCTTTACAGCCTGAGGTACCCCAAGGACCAAGCACCTTCATCCTTGTGATGGGTATTCCCTGTGGAGCATTTTCCTCTTGCTCCCCCGTTCCAAAGAAGGGGATGAAATGCTGCCTTAAATCACAGAATGTAATTATGTTTTGTCTCCACCCTCACTCTTTGAAACAGAGAGTTTGAAACTCTCAGTCCCTTTCCCTCTGTACCTGTATTTATACAGTCAGCATATTATCTCTATGGTTTTATTGGGGGAAATGAGAAAGGAAAATGGAAAAAACTGTCTTTCATCTGAGAATTTTATCGTGGTTAATTAACTAAATTCCCTTGTCACGTCTGCCTTCATGAAGATGCGGGAGAGGGTAAGTCCACGCACAGATAACTAGCCTGCGGCTCCCATTGCAGACTTTTGTTCCGACCCCCGCTCACCAATCTGGCCAACAGAAATCCCGCAGAGTTCAGTTTTCAAGAGAATCTAGGTCAGGGGTCGGAGACGAAGGCCACTGGTGCCTGTTTTTGTACTCCGTGGAGCAGGGTGCTTAGAACAGCTTTTACAATATAAGTTTTAGTGTATTAAAAATCATAAAACTGCTCTAGGTGGATATGATCACCCCACAGCACAGCCGCGTTAATACCAGCTGCACCAATATCCCTCATTAGCATCCCCTGCTCAGGGTCAAGCCCAGCATCCCCCTCCCTCCACCCTCATCCCCACTCACTCTAGGCTTCCTGCCCTGGAAGTCTGAATGAATCACAGGAAGACTGTAAATACAGGTAGTGTCATATTTGTCCTACTGTCAGAGAGGTTTGTGTGACCTCAGGGAAATTGTGACTTCCAGTATCATTTTTTTGTTTCAGAAAGGTTAGTACAATCTGAGCAGTAATCTTGTTTCTAGTCGAGGGTTTTACCTAATCCCTTCTGAGTTAGCCTTGGAAAGATCCAGTGATATCAAAACAAAAAGCCAAATTCTCCCAGACTGCAGCAGTAGAAATTAGTTTGAAGGAAGCTCATATTTAGGAGTAAAGATTAGGAATACAGTTTTGAAAATAGTGAGTTTGATATGCCGACAAAGTATTCAAATGGAGATGCCCAGTGATGTGGGACTTAAATTCAGAAGCACGAGTATGATTAGCGATATAGATTTATAAATCGCTTATACATAGATGGTAATTGAAAACCTGAGGGCTGATGGGATCACTGAGAAAAAGAATTATAAATAATCAATCAGTTAAGCGTTTATTATATACTCACAATACACTAGGCACTGTGGTCTTGGGGACCTATTTTTCCTTTAGGAATCCATTGATGTATCGCTTAGTTGGTTGTTTTTCCTGAGATTCAATTCTTGTAATTTTTATTTCTTATTTTGTTCATCAGTATTTTATATTTTTGTAACTATCCATCTCATTTATTTTCAGTTTCATTAATGCATAAATGGGCAAAATAATTTCTAATATATCCTTTATCTCTCCTTCAATTTTTATGAATTAACCTTTTTATCTTGTATATTGATGTGGTTTTTCCTATTTCTTAAAAAATCAGGTTAGTTAAGTATCTACTCCATTAATTTTTAAAGCTCCAAGTTTAGAATGAAGTCCACAATTTATTTGGCTTTTAATTTTTTTTTATTCTTTGATTTTTCAGAATTTCTTTTTGGTGTTTATTTTTGGTTTTTGATTTCTTGGTTTTCTAGAGGTAATTTTTAGTTGCATACTTCATTCATATGTTATTTCTCAAGTCTTTGATGATGAAAGAATTTAGAGATCTAAATTTTTCCCTAAGGATTGTTTTGACTTCCTTCCAAAAGTTTTATATATTGAATTGGTGATTTTGTTTTCTTGAATGAAATTATCTATTGTTGCTTTGATTCTTCTTTCAGATTAAATTATTTAGTCACTACTTAACTTGAAATCTTTTCTTTAAATGTTCTTTATAGATAAATTTTTGTGTTATGACCAGTAAAGTGTATGTTTTATGATTCTGTTTTTCTGAATTTTTTGTCCTAGTTCATTGTAAGTTTTTGTAAAGATATCATATACTGTAGTGGAGTAGGGATATCTTCTCTTTTTTCTTCTTCTGAGCCATGCTTATCCTTTGTAATTTTGCAATACTCAGTTTTGATTGCTTTGTGGTTTTTCTTTCCTATGGGAAATTTCTTCTTATGAATTATGTCCTCAGGGGCATATGCCTTTTTTTATTTTTATTTTACCATGTACCTGGTTTGGCAGTCTAGTAAAACCTATGGACCCCTTCTCAGAATAATGTTTTAAATACAAGAAAAAAATAGGATTACACAATAAACCGATTATATTGAATATAGTTATCTATCTGTCTGTCTATCTTTGTGCCATTCATGAACCCTAAGTTAAGAACTTGTGCTATTATTTAGCACATAACAAGTGACTAATAAATGCTTGCTTTTGTTTTTGTTCTTTTTGCTGTTCTCTAATTATCCTTCTGGTTCAACTATTTTACCTTTTTTCCTCTATATTTTCATTGTTTTATTCTGAGGCTATATCTATACCACCCTGGAATTATCCTTAGTCAACATCAACAAGTAAATGCTTAGTGTTTTCCTAGTCCTTATAAAGCAACTGCTTTAGATTTAAAAATTTCTATAGAAAACACATACCACCAGTTAGGAATACTAAAAGAAACTGGGCTTTTGCTACAGGCTCATTGTACTTTAAACACCTGGGTGGGTATATGAAGAAAGGGAGAGACAAGAAAATAATTTACATTACCCAAAGAGACCAGAACATAGATCACTGAAAGGATCAAGTTCCTGTCTTAGGTTTATCATCATGTTAAGTCCTGGTGGGAGTAGTAAGGGATTGATGATCCAGAACAGAGGCACTCAGGTTGTACCAGCCTCTCAGTTCCTCCAATTTAGTACAGTCCATCTTGCCTCACACAATAGGGTCACACTGGAGAGGGCTAGGTCTTTTAATAGAGAGGGAAGAAGTCTCACTCATGTGCATTCAAATGCTTTTCTATCTCTAATATCACAGAAAGGTAATCAGTCAGGTTGCACAGAGATGGAAGATTCTATTAAAGAAGATTTACTATGACTGCTGTGGGTGTCACTATTTCCAGAACAGAGAGTTTGTCAGAGAAAGGTTGGGTCTAGAAAACCAGAAGTAGTTCTGGGCTACCATAACTGTATATTCTACATGGTTCTAGATGTGATGAGGGACACAAAAGAAGTAGGAGATATTTCTTAGAGTTCAAAATATAAAACATATAAAACAAGCCTAACACACAAGCTTTTTAGCTGGTCATTCCAGATCCTCTAATGACAGTACTTGTCTTTCATTTTTGTCATTTGTAAATTCTCTATCTTCAATCTTTATTCATCACAATTCCCTTATATGATTTCTATGGCTTTGAGTAATCTCCTTACAAGTAAATAGGGATGCAAAGATATCATAAAAAAGGGAAAAGGACTTACATGTACAAAAATATTTATAGCAGTTCTTTTTGTGATGCCAAAGAATTGGAAACTGAGGGGATGCTCATCAATTGGGGAATGGCTGAATAAGTTGTGGTATATGAATATGATGAAATACTATTGTGCTATAAGAAATTACAGAAATGGGGTGGCTAGGTGGCAAAGTGAATAGAACACCTGTCCTGGAGTCAGGAGGACCTGAGCTCAAATCTGGCCTCAGACACTTAACAAAAAAAAAAAAAAAAAACTAGCCATGTGACCTTGGGCAAGTCACTTAACCCCAACTGCCCTACTTTACCCCCTCCAAAAAGCCAAAAAAAAAATTTTACGGAAATGATGCTTTGGGAAAATCTGGAAAGATTTACATGCACTAATGCAAAGTGAGGTGAGCAGAACCAGGAAAAGAGTACACAGTAGCAACAATACTGTACAATAATCAACTGTGAATGACTTAGCTCTTCTCAGAAATACAATAATCTAAGAGAGTCCCAAAGGACTTATGATGAAAAATGCTATCTACTTCCAGAGAAAGCACTGATGGAGTCTGAATGTAGACCAAAGCAAACTTTTGAAACTTTCTTTTGTTTTTTTGGTTCTATGTTTTCTTTCACAACATAATTAGTATGAAAATATGTTTTACATGATTGCACATATTGTATTGCTTGCCATCTTAGGGGTAGGAGGAAGGGAGGGGAGGAGAATGTTGCAACTCAAAATTTTATTTTAAAAATGAATGTTAAAATTATCTTTACATGTAATTGGAAAAAATAAAATGCTATTCTTTAAAAAGCCAAGTAAATGGGGGTAATACTAGGACCTACTTCCTAGAATTTTTGTACTTCAGGCATTAGAGCTAAGGGGAAAGGGCGGAGGAGGGAGCAGCAAGAGTGGTACAAAAGAAAGTCCAACAATGACTAAAGTTGGACTTGGAGAAGGGAAGACCCATCTTGCAGAAAATAGATTCCTTGATTCCATGGGAGTTAGGGACAAGTTGAAACTTAAGAGAGAGAGACCAATTGTAATGGGATTCTAGGGGTGGCAGCTTCGGGATGGTCTCACTACACAGACCAATGGAAGACCACAGGGTGAAGCACATGGAACTAAGGGGAGAAGCATGGTCTCTTGGGAAGTAAATGAACCATCTCATGTCACCAATGGAGCAAAGCTTGGTCACTTGGTGCTAGTACATGCTTGTGAAACAAATGAGTAGTATCTCTTAAGATTGTATATAATAATCAAGCTTAGTGTCTCAGAACTAATTCAAATAAGGAACTAATCACTGTAGTTAGAAGAGCCCTAGAAATTACTGATTGCTCACTAGGATGGTATTAGGCAATTGTTGACCTGAAAATGAAATTATAAATCTGTACCTATACTAACAAGACCCAAAGGATTATTTGTGAATACTGTAGAATTACAAAATGGAAAAGGACCTCAGTGGATAAATAATTCAGTCTATAAAAAACCTGTGTGCCTCAGATAATTGTGTGTATTTCTTTCTTTATGCATTGTCTAATGTGTCCTGGATAACAGAACCTCTTTGCTCCTCAAATCGCTTTTAAAGTATCTGGTGATTACAAACAGTTCCGTGAAGAACATTTTTAAGTGAAGCTTGACCTCTCTCTACCTGAAGGCCTCAAATGAACTAGTTCCTTCTTTAATCAATATGCCCTGTAAATATACACTTGAAAACATATAGTTGAAAATACTTCTGAGCACATAATTTTCTCCTACTGGGAGCATAATTGGCTTCCATTTTAAGAGGAATTTTGCAAGAGTAAGGAGGTGAAATGACCTCAGCATCCTTTTACGTAAGGCTGGAGATAGTAAGGATACACATAAACAAAATGGGAGGTCAAAACAAATGAGATTTGTGATGAAATAAAGATAAAGAGTACATTTTCAAGGTTAAATGAATTGCTACAATAGTTTCCACCAGATTATAGCCCTCTTTAAGAAAATCACTAAATGATAGTTGGAGAAAAATGCTGAGTAGCCTTAGGAATCATTCTCTGGGAAAGCAAAAACCCATAAAAATTCCACTAAGAATTAACAGTTTCTCCTTTCTTGTGTACACAAAAGTAAAGCTTTTCTTTCCTTTTATCTAAATCAGGATGAGAATTTGAAAGGCTCAGGAATCATGAAGTATTACATAGCATGTTAGAATTAAGATTGCTGTTCAGTGATGGCTGCAGAATTGAGAGAATCTCAAGAATTTAAATGGATATCAAAGATCTGCTAGTCCAGCCCTCTATAAAATGCAACAATTCCTTTCTTTGTATCGCTCTGAACAGTTCCTGGAACATAGTAGATATGTAATAAATATTTATTGATTACTTATTAACAATGCAGATCACAACCTATCCATTCCTGCTATCCATATTGAAATACAACTATCAATATCCTGACCATTCTGGGAAACTCTTGCCCTCAAGTTTCCCATTGGACATATATTCAGTTTCTTGGGGCAGGGGTGGGGGGCGGGGGAGCTTCCTTAATTTTTTCTGACATAAGAAGGCTACTGGAGGATTACTCCAGATGTCCAGCTACTATCCTATACTTTTTTTTGCTTTTTTTTTTTTGGAGGGAAATTAGGGTTAAGTGCCTTGCCCAAAGTCACATGGCTAGTTTTTGTGTTAAGTGTCTGAGGTCGGATCTGAACTCAGGCTGTCCTGAATCCAGGGCCAGTGCTCTATTCACTGTGCCACCTAGCTGTCCCCTATCCTATACTTTTCATACATTTTTTTCACTCTAATATTTTCTCGATAATATCCTTTACTCTCGTTCTGTTTCCAAAATACTTTGCTTTTCTTAAAAGTTTATTTTTTTTCTCCCTGAGAGTACAAGAGTGAAGGTACTATTAGATGAAATGCTTTAGAGCTGTTACCTCCTCCCCCTTAATTCAGTCAAATATAGGAAAGTGAGGGACACTATTCAGTACATGATACCCACAGGGACACCCTTCCCAAGTATTCCTTAATCCCTGCACCATCATTAGGAATCATTGTGAGGTAATGGGTAAAGCAGAGGACCAGGAGTCAGGAGATTTAGGTCTTAACACTGGCTCTAGCTTTAAATAACTACATGATCTTGGACAAGAAACCTCACCATTCTGACCTCAGTTTGTCCTGTAAAATGAGGAGAACTGGCTTATACAACCTCTGTGAGGCCTTCTAGCTCTAAAGTTTTTGAATCTAAAGCAGAATAAAATTTATTATATAATTCTAAGTATCTTCAGTTATCTACCATACCTTTCCCTCCAACTACAAGAATAGAGATATAGAGACCTATAGTTGCCTTCAGTCATCCCCATTCCCCTAGTGGAAGTGGTAGAGATAAAGGCAATGACCTTGCATTGGTCAAAAGCTTTAAGAGGTCCATCCATCATTGTTTATGACCCATGGATCTAGATTTCTGTCTACAAACCCAATCACCAATAAATCCTATATATGAAATTCATCATTCTAAGTCCATTAGATAGTAGATAGTTAGCTGGCTTCATCAAAAGTCCAGCCATTCAATTGGTTTAATATTTTCTGTTGATATTATTTGTGCCTGCTTGGTTGGTGGGAAGAAGGAGGGATTTAACAATTCTAGTATATGACTCTCTCTGCATCTAAAATCAGAAAAGTCAATTAAACCACTTCTGGAGCCCAGAAATGAATTATAGACCTATCATAAGATGCTGAAATTGAACAATGGCCATTTTTGTTGACCTATTTTGCATATTACCTAGTTCCACAGAAAGTGCCTGATAACTGAAGAGTATTCATAATTAATTAGGCAAGTAGTAAGCGCTGAGTCACAGTCACATTTCATGAACCAAAACTGCAAGTTTTGAAATGTTGAAAAAGGGCAGTGTCCATCATCAATTAATGATCTCTATGCAGGAAATTTCAGGTATAGTAATTGGAAAACCTTAAGTACTCTGAAGTATTTTGAAACCTTCTTGGAAATGTCTATTAATCAGAACTTACTGGCATCCCCCTGACTTGTTCTCTAAGTGGCCTCTCAAGCTACCCTCTCATTAAGTAAGCCATAAATTACTAAGGCTTTGTAATTAATTCTTAAGTAAATATTCTTATTTTATTGACTTGCTTATCTGTGTGGGTAGGGAGATGATAATTGGGCTCTTTGCTTTTAATACACTCTGTTCAGTGTTCTCTTTTTTTAATGGGGAGGGCAGTGTGGAGGACTGCAGTGAACCTTGGACTGCGTGTTGAGTATAAATGCCATTCTGCTCCTTATTATTGATGTGACCTTGGATAATTAATTTCCTTTCTCTGAATCTCTATTTCCTCACTGTCAAAATACATTAGTCTAGATCAGGGATTCTTGTCCTGGGAATCAAAAAGAGGGGTTTTGTTTGTTTGTTTTGTTTTTTTAGGAATATTTTGATAACTGTATTTAATTTTTAAACAAATCTTTTATTCATTTAGTTTTAGTTTTCAACATTTGTTTCCACAAGATTTTGAGTTACAAATTTTCTCCCTGTCTTTCCCCACTTGCACCCCAAGATAGTGAGCCTGCTGAATACCCTTCCCCCAATCTGCTCTCTCCTATATATATATCCCATTCCCCCCTAGCTTTTTAGTACAGCAAGATGGATTTCTATACCCCAGTTTCTGTAAATTTCATTTCTTAGTTGCATGTAAAATTTTTTTTAACATTTGTTTTTAAAATTTGATTCCCAGATTCTCTCCCTTCTTCCCTTCTCACCTATCCCCCACTGGGAAGACAAGCAATTCAATATAGGTTATACATGTGTAGTCATGCAAAACATTTCCATAGTAGTTATATTGCGAAAGACTAACCATAGTTCCCTCCATCTTATCCCACCCCCCACTTATTCTATTTTCTTCTTTGACCCAGTCCCTTTTCAAAAGTATTTGCTTCTAACTAACCTCTCCCCCAATATACCCCCCCTTCTATCATCCCCTCTTTTGTCCCCTTCCCTCCTCCTTTCCTGTAAGGTAATATACCTAATTGAATGTGTATATTATTCCCTCCTTAAGGCAAATTCAATGAGAGTAAGGTTAATCCATTCGCTTTCACCTTCCTGCACTTCCCTTCCATTGTAACACTGTTCTCTTTCCTCTTTTATATATGATAATTTACCCTATTCTATCTCTCCCTTTCTCCTTCTCCCAATATATTCTCTCTCACCTCTTAATTTTATTTTTTAGATATATCCTTTCATATTCAACTGATCCTGTGCCCTCTGTCTATGTATATATGTACACAAATGTATACACACTCACATACGTATTCATATACATATACTCACTCCTATACATACATATATATTCCCTTCAACTATCTTCATACTGAGAAAAGTCTCATGAGTTACAATTATCGTTTTTTTCACATAGGAATATAAATAGTTCGACTTTAATAAGTTCCTTATGATTTCTTTTTCCTTTTTATCTTCTCATGCTTCTCTTGATTCTTGTATTTGAAAGTCAAATTTTCTATTCAGCTCTGGTCTTTTCATCAAGAATGCTTAAAAGTAGAGGTGGCTAGGTGACACAGTGAATAGAGCACTGGCCCTGGTGTCAGGAGGATCTGAATTCAAATCCAGCCTCAGACACTTAACACTTACTAGCCATGTGACCTTGGACAAGTTACTTAACCCCAATTTCCTCTCCCCCCACCAAAATGCTTGAAAGTCCTCTATTTCATTGAATGACCATATTTTTCCCTGAAGCATTATTCTCAGTTTTTCTGGGTAGGTAATTCTTGGTTTTAATCCTAGCTTCTTTGACCTCCAGAATATTGTATTCCAAGCCCTTCAGTCCCTTAATGTAGAAGTTGCTAGATATTGTGTTTCCACAATACTCAAATTGTTTCTTTCTGACTTCTTGCAATATACTTCTATTTTTTCATTTGTTTGGATCTGTTTTGTATCTTTATTTCTCGTAATGTCATTAGCTTCCATTTGCTCCAATTTAATTTTAAAGCAATTATTCTCTTCAGTGAGTTTTTGAAATTCCTTTCCCATCTGGCCAATACTGCTTTTTAAGGCATTGTTCTCCTCATTGACGTTTTGGGCCTCTTTTGCCATTTGAGTTAGTCTATTTTTAAGGTGTTATTTCCTTCATTCAGGCTGTTGCCTTACTTTTCATGATTTTCTTGCATCATTCTCATTTCTCTTCCCAATTTTTCTTCCACTTCTCTTACTTGATTTTCTTTTTCTTTTTCTTTTTCTTTTTCTTTTGCTTTTCGGAAGCCAATTGGGGTTAAGTAACTTGTCCACGATTACATGGCTAGTTGTTTTTTGTTTGTTTGTTTGTTTGTTTATGTGGGTGTTAAGTGTCTGAGGCCAGAACCAAACGCAGCTCCTCCTGACTCTGGTGCTGGCACTTTACTCACCGCACCACCTACCCTCTTACTTGATTTTCAAAATCCTTCTTTAGCTCCTCCATGGCCTGTAACAAATTCATATTTTTCTTGGAAGCTTTTGATGCAGGAGTTTTGCCTTTGTTGACTTCTTCTGGTTCCATATTTTGATCCTTTTTGTCCCCAAAAAAGGATTTTATGGTCTGATTGCACTTTCTCTGCTTGCTCATCTTGCCAGACACTTACTTGACTTTTGAGCTCTTTGCCATGGTAGAACTCTGCTTCCAGAGTGGAGAGAACTGTGTCCCAAATTGCTGGGGTTTTCACAAATGTTGTCAGAACTTTTGTCAAAGCTATGAGGAGGGCACCCTCTCTACAGCCACCACAAGCTCTAGCACATTGGTGTTCTTCACCCAAGGATGACCACCTAAGACTGCAACCCAGATCCAAGTGGGTCAAAGCAAGAATGATTACCATCTGAATGGTTGCTTTGTCTCTCTATGATCTGCAGGCCAGGAGCTTCAGAGGCAGACACGCAACAACAGCTGCAGCCCCTGAGCCACACACATACCTCTTGCCCTGGGGGAAAGGGCTGAACCCCGCTCTTCTCTCACTCTGGATCAACAGGGTTCCTCATTGACCTTTTAATTCCTCTTTGGCGTTTATGAGTTGAGAAGTCTGGAAATATCTACAGCTGCTGGTGATTCACTCTCCTGAAGTCTTCTCTAGACAATCTGTGCCACTGATCAGGGCTTCCCTGGGTCTGGCTCTGCATGGCTCACATGGGACTGTGCTGGGCTCCCAATCTAGGTGTGATAGACCCTTTCTGTTGGCCTGCCAGGCTGCCTTCAGTGGAAGACTTGTTTCTCTCTGTCACTTTGTGGGATCTGTAGCTCTAACATTTGTTTAGAGACAGATTATATAGATATTGGAGGTGGTTGGTGTGGGAGCTTAAGCATGTTCCTGCTTTTACTCCACCATCTTGACTCTGCTCCCTGATAACTGTATTCAATATAATTGATTTCCTTTGCAATCCTATTTATTTTATCCTATGCTTTTTTATTTTTTGAAATAGAGCAATACTTTAATATATATATATATATATATATATATATATATATATATATATATATATATATATATTTACTTTCAGTTTACACCACTCGGTTCCACAATCCCTTGAATTCCAAATTTTCCCCCCCTCCCTCTCGTCTCCCCTCCTCCCTTCCATGGTGGCATGCAATCTGATGTAGGTTCTACAAATACCCTCACATTAAACATTAGTCAAGTTATAAAGAAGAATTTTAACCAATGGGATGAACAACAAGAAAGAAGGAAGGAAACAAAACAAAACACCAAAGATAGAGAGTACATGGTTTGCTTCAATCTGCATTCAGACTCAGTAATTCTTTCTCTGAATGTGGATATCTCTTTCCATCATGAGTCTTTTGGAGTTGTCTTATTTTTTAAAATTAATTCATTTGTTTACTTTTAGTTTACAAGATTTAATTCCACAATTCCTTGAGTTTCAAATTCTGTCCTCCTCCCTCCCCCCCCCCAAGGTGGCTTATAGTCAAGTATAGAATCTGCAAATACTTTCACATTAGACACTAGTCAGGTTATAAAGACAGGTTATATCAGATGGAATGAAAAATGGTAAAGAGGAAATAAAACCAAACAAGAAAAAGAAAAAGATCAGGTAATTTGCTTCAATCTGCATTCAAACACTGTTTTATCTAGTTCTTTCTCTGAATGTAGACATCTCTCTCCATCATGAGTCTTTTGGAGTTGTCTTATAATCCTGCATTGCTGAGAAGAGTCCAGTCTATCAAAGTTGGTTGTTACATATACATTGTGTCTGTAATTATGTACAGATTTTTTCCTGGTTCTGCTCTTCTCACTCAGCATCAGTTCATATAAGCCTCTCCAGGTAAATGTGAAGTCCATCTGCTCCTCATTTATTATAGCACAATAGTATTCCATTACACTCATATACCACAACTTATTCACCCATTCCCCAATTGATGGGCATTCCTTTAATTTCCAATTCTTTGCCAACACAAAAAGAGCTGCTATAAATATTTTTTGTACATATGGGTCCTCCTCCCACTTGTATGATCTCTTAGGGAGATGCCCTTAGAAATAGCACTTTTTTATGGCCCTTTGGGCATGGTTCCAAATTGCTCTCCAGAATGGTTGGATCAGTTCACAACTCCACCAACAATGAATTAGTGTTTTATTTTTCTATACCCTCTCCAGCATTTATCATTTTCCTGTTTTGTCATCTTAGCCAATCTGACAAGTGAGGTAAAGTACCTCAGAATTGTTTTGATTTGCATTTCTCTAATCAATAATAATTTAGAACATTTTTTCATATGCTTATAGATAACTTTAATTTCTTTTTTTATGATGCCAATTTTAAATAGATTTTATTCTCCAAGACAATTGCATTTCCACTTGTTTACAGTACTGATGAAGTGCAATGTTGTTTACTTCTCTCCCTTTGCACACATTCAAGTATTCAAAATGCCCAGATTTACACAGTAGCTTAAATGTTACTTTTAAACTGCTACTGCCTTGGCTACAAATTTGAGTCCTTAAAGTTTTGGAAAGCTGTGTGGAATGCTCTGATGTGTTTAGTCGACCTCTTTAATGGTGGGTCCAGAAGAAGCACCTCCAGATGGGGCTACTCCACCCCCTGGGAACCCACCAGGCATGCCTCCTGGAATGCCCCCTGCACTCTGGTACAGCTTAGTAATAATGGGGTTGCAGACCTTCTCCAATTCTTTCTGCTGATGCTCAAATTCTTCCTTCTCAGCAGTCTGGTTCTTATCCAGCCAGTTGATTATTTCATTACATTTGTCAAGGAGCTTCTGTTTGTCTTCATCACCAATTTTGCCTTGCAGTTTTTCATCCTCTACAGTTGCTTTCATGTTGAAAGCATAAGATTCAAGAGAATTCTTTGAAGACACCTTGTCTCTCTGCTTTTCATCCTCAGCCTTGTATTTCTCAGCCTCCTGGACCATACGCTCAATATCTTCTTTGCTCAGATGTCCTTTATCATTGGTGATAGTGATCTTGTTCTCCTTGCCTGTGCTCTTATTTACAGCAGAAACACTGAGGATGCCATTTGCATCAATGTCAAATGTTACTTCAATCTGAGGAACACCCCTGGGTGCTGGAGGAATTCCTGTGAGCTCAAATTTGCCAAGCAGATTGTTATCCTTTGTCATCGCTCTCTCACCTTCATAAACCTGAATAAGCACACCAGGCCGGTTGTCTGAATAGGTGGTAAAGGTCTGTGTCTGCTTGGTGGGGATGGTGGTATTGCGTTTGATCAGAACTGTCATAACTCCACCAGCAGTTTCAATTCCAAGGGAAAGAGGAGTGACATCCAACAAAAACAAGTCCTGCACATTCTCAGATTTATCTCCAGACAAAATGGCAGCCTGGACAGCTGCACCATAAGCAACAGCCTCATCAGGATTGATACTCTTATTGAGCTCCTTGCCATTGAAGAAGTCTTGCAGAAGCTTCTGGATTTTGGGGATTCGAGTGGAACCACACACCAGAACGATGTCATGAATCTGAGACTTATCTAGCTTGGCATCTCTTAAGGCCTTCTCCACAGGGTCCAGGGTGCCATGGAAGAGATAAGCATTCAGCTCTTTGAAACGGGCTCGTGTGATTGATGTATAGAAGTCAATACCTTCATAGAGGGAATCAATCTCAATACTGGCCTGGGTACTGGAAGAAAGGGTATGCTTTGGACGTTCACAAGCAGTGCGCAGACAGAGAACAACCCTCTTGTTCTCACTGATGTCCTTCTTGTGCTTTAGCTTGAATTCGGCAATGAAATGGTTGACCATTTGTAATGGGAATGCAAATTTGGAAGATCTTCCCTGCCCCTAGGCTAAAGTGCATCTGAAGCCTGGGGTGGGAGGCTTGTTTTTCAGTAGATACCTTTTGATTGGCCAGTGGGTCAATAAGGTTTTTACATTCTCTGAGCCAGGAGAAGGCTATATAAGCCCTGATGTGAGGCTTTGTTTTGGGGGCTCACTTTGAGAAATGTTCTGTGATTTGATCTGGATTCTGGGAAGCCATTGTCTAGAGCCTCCCCGGCTTTGAAAAACCCAGATGTTGAAACCCAGATGTTGACTGGGTATGGATGTAATGGTTGGGCAGTTTGGAAATCTGTCTACTTGATCTGTTTCTGTCTTGATAATTCTGCCTGCATACTTTGAAGTTCAGGGTGCTGACCTTTTCCCCTGAACAAGGTAAATGATATATGTCTGACTGATTAAAGTAAGCTTGTTAGCCCATTTTGAGTTGCTTTCCTTTAACAAAGCAGATCCAAGAACCTGTATGGGCAGCAAACCCTGAGGACGCGCTTGGGGTGCTTGCTGCTACACCATTCGGTTGTCAAAGTCCTCCCCACCCAAGTGGGTGTCCCCAGCTGTGGACTTGAACTCAAAGATGCCATCTTCAATGGTAAGAATGGAGATATCAAAGGTACCACCTCCAAGGTCAAAGATCAACACATTTCTCTCGGCACCAACCTTTTTGTCCAAGCCATAAGCAATAGCAGCAGCAGTTGGCTCATTGATGATTCGAAGCACATTGAGACCAGCTATGGTTCCAGCATCTTTGGTGGCCTGATTTTGGGAATCGTTGAAATAGGCTGGCACTGTGACCACAGCATTTGTGATGATCTTCCCAAGGTAAGCATCAGCAATTTCTTTCATCTTGGTCAAGACTATAGAAGATACTTCCTCTGGATAGAAACTTTTGGTCTCCCCTTTGTACTCCACTTGGACCTTAGGCCTGCCTGCATCATTCACCACCGTAAAAGGCCAGTGCTTCATGTCTAATTGTACAACTGCATCATCAAATCTGCGACCAATAAGACATTTGGCATCAAAAACTGTGTTGGTGGGGTTCATTGAAACTTGATTCTTTGCAGCATCACCGATTAAACGTTCTGTGTCGGTGAAGGCCACATAGCTTGGAGTGGTCCTGTTTCATTGGTCATTAGCAATGATCTCCACTTTCCCATGTTGGAAGACTCCCACACAGGAGTAAGTGGTGCCAAGATCAATGCCAAATGTGGGTCCCTTTGACATGGTTGCTGAGGAGTTGGGGGAGGTCGTAGCTGACCACTGTGGAGAGAGAAAGGCTGCTGCTGCACTGAGTAGACCCTAGATATCTTTAATTTCTTCCTCTGAAAACTGCCTGTTCATATCCTTTGACCATTTGTCAATTGGGGAATGACTTGTATTTTTATAAATTCGACTCAGTTCTCTGTATATTTTAGAAATGAGGCCTTTATCAGAGACACTGGTTGTAAAAATTCTTTCCCAATTTCCACTTCCCTCCTAATCCTGGTTACATTGATTTTATTTGTACAAAAACTTTTCAGTTTCTTGTAATCAGAGTTATCCATTTTGCATTTCAGAATGTTTCTATCTCTTGTTCGGTCATAAATTCTTCCCTTCTCCATAAATCTGACAGGTAAATTATTCCTTGCTCTCCCATACTGCTTACAGTATATTCTATGCATTTTAAAACCTTATTCTGAGAGGGTGTTCATAGACATCACCATATTGCCAAAGAGGATCATGACACAGAAAAAAGTTAAAAATCCCTGAACTTAATGCCCAAGTCCTTTCCAGCTCTATAATCTACCATTCTTTAACATGGAGAAAAAGTAGAATCTCTTCCTTTAAGCTCTTGTGAGAAAAAAAAAAAGCTTCTAAACTCAGAAAGAACCTACAAATATGTGTAATTATTGTTACTATAGTGTGACTTCTACCAACCCCCTATACATATTAAAGGCAGGAATGTGATAAGGTAAAAGGAAGATAGTGATCTTGCCCTTTGTTTTTTATGCTTGCTGAGATTGATTTTGCATGGCAGACCCAAAGCGTGTTGTGGTTCCTGAAATAAATATCATGGGCAAGATATACATAGTTGTGCGTTGTATTTTTTTTTGACAGAATCCCTTAAAATGAACTTGGAACACAGGATTCCTAAGAGGAAAAGGTAGGAGGAGTATCTAAAGAGACTATCATGACTGCATGAGGTCCATTAATGAGCTAAGATTTTATTTGCTTTAATTCTTTTAATATTTTTCCCAATTACATGTTTAAAACTATTTTTAACATTTTCAAAAAAAATTTCACTTCCATAATATCTCCCTCCTCTTACTCTCACTGAGAAAGCAAGTGATTTGATATAGGTTATACATACGTAGTCATGAAAACATATTTCCATATTAGTCATGTTGTGAAAGAAAACACAGACCAAAAAAAGGAAAAGAAAGAGTTTTTTTTAAGTTTTCTTTAATCTTAATTCAGAGTCCATCAGTTCTCTTGCTGGAGGTGGATAGAACTTATCACAAGTCCTTTGGAATTGTCTCAGATTATTGTATTGCTGAGAATAGCTAAGTCGTTCAGAGCTGATCATCATACAATGTTGTTGTTACTGTGTATACTCTTTTTCTGGTTCTGCTCACCTCACTTTGCATCAGTTCATATAAGTCTTTCCAAGTTTTTTTCTGAAAGCATGCTGTTTTTCATTTCTTATAGCACAATAGCATTCCATCATAATCATATACAACAACTTTTTCAGCCATTTACCAATTGATGGGCATCCCTTGAATTTCCAATTCTTTGCCATTACAAAAAAGAACATCTATAAACATTTTGTGTACATGTAGGTCCTTTTCCTTTTGTATCTCTTTGGGATATAGACCTAGTAGTACTAATCCTGGGTCAAAAGGTATACACAGTTTTATAGCCTTTAGCCATAGTTCCAAATTGCTCTCCAGAATGGTCGAATCAGTTTAAAACTCCACCAAGTGTGTTTTAATGTTTATTTTCTCACATTCTCTGCAATTTGTCATTTTCCCCTTCTGTCATTTACCCAATCTTATAAGTATGAGGTGGTATCTTAGAACTACTTTTATTTGCATTTCTCTAATCAGTAGTGATTTAGAGCATTTTTATGTCTGTAGATAGTTTTGATTTCATCACCTAAAAACAACCTGTTTAAATATCCTTTACTACTTATCAATTGGGAAATTACTTGTATTCTTATAAATGTGACTCAGTTCTCTATATATTTGAAAAATGAGACCTTTGTCAGAGAAACTTGTAAAAAATTTTCCATAGGTATGATTGCTATATATTTCGCTCTATCCTTCCCCCACCCCACCCACATTTATCATTCCCTTTTTTCTTAGGCTGCCTATCCTCAAAATTGTTTTACTTTAGCCCACCACTTCTCCAACCCAACCTCCCTTCTATCATCCCCCCAACCTTTTATTATCCCCTTCCCCTCCTACTTCCTTGTAGAGAAAGATAGATTTCTATTCCCAATTGAGTGTGTATATTCTTCCCAATGAGCTCAGATTTCAAATGACATTTTCAAAAATTTGAAAGGAAGGCAGGTAATTGATACTGGATACAAAAGTTCTATGAGAATAGTATCAAGAAGATTGAAGCCCAGTTTAAACTAAGACTTGAAATAATTGCTAAAAGTATAACAAAGGTTTATATTTAACTGTGCTGAGAGGAGGTGGGGAAGAGAGAGATCAAAGAAGAGATAACCACTTACCTACTTTGCATCATTTCCTCTAGCAAGGCAAATGATCATTAAGCGGGGAAGGTCAGAATAAAAATTATAAGAGAAATGAAGAGAGGTGATAGTAATAAAAGCTGCCAATTAGAGCATTTTACAGATATCTAATTTTGACAACAACCCTGTAAGGTAGAGCCTATTAGTATCCTTACTTTATAAAATGATAAAATGAAAATGAAAAGAAGTTAAGTGACTTGCTCATAATCCCAAAATTTATATGTTGGGTGCATGACTTAAATCTTCTTGTCCTTATAGTCAAAGTTCTTTGACCCAGGCAAACAACATTCCAGGATAAGGAAAAAAAAGTTAACTTATTATTACTGAACCACTCTGGCTACTGTCTTTGAGGATATTAAATTACTCTTTCTACTATCAAGATCTTTGAAGAATTGTGTGGATCAGTAAAGATACTATGGGACTTTATGGGAAAAATGATACTGTAATTTTCAAAAAGTGAAAGAAGGCAGATGCTTCAAACTATAGGTCAGTGAGGTTGATGTCAATTCCTGTCAAAATTCTAGGATGCATTATTAAAAGGATAGTTTATGAGTACTTAGGGAATAGAAAAGATAATCACTATAAACCAGAATGGCTTCCTCAGAGAACAACTCATGTCAAACTAAACTTATTTGCTTTTTTTTATGGGATTACCTGACTCATAGGGAATTTGACAGACTTTTACAACATCCTTGTAGACAAATTAGAAAGTCAAGGACTCTAGGATGGTATAGATAAGGGGATTTGAAAATGCTTGAAGAAGTGATCATTAGTAGACCAATGTCAACTATATGTGTATATATATATGTGTGTGTGTGTGTGTGTGTATATATATATATATATATATATATATATATATATATATATATTGGGGTGACAAGTAGAATACTCTGGAGACCTGTCTAATACTTGACCCTATCCTGTTCAACTCAATCTTCAATTTTAATAGTTTCCATGAAGGCATAAAGCTTGACAGAACAGCTGATGCACTGGGTGACAGAATCTGGATCTAAGAAGTTCTTGATGTACTGAAAGTTAAAAAAACACTGAAGTAGTATAAAATTGTACACTAGAATTCAAATAATCAACTTATCAAGTATAGTCAAGAAATTAGTTCATGAATGAGGGATCAATGAATTACATCCGCATGAGTCAGGAGTATAGCATTGAGTACCAAAAGTCTCATGGAAATTTAGGCTTCATTAGTGGAATTCCAGTATTCAGAGCAAAGAAGGCGATAACACTTCTCCCTGGTTAGCCCACATTTGGAGTATTAGATGTCAATCTGGTTTCCATATTTTAGAAGGATTTCAAAAAGGGACACCCAGGTTGATAAGAGATTCAAAAACCTTGTCATGTGAGAAGTGGTTTAAAAAATTTAGTAATGTTTAGCCTGAAGAAGAATCTTAGATAAGATAAAATTGTCTTCAATATTTGTAAGGTTGTCAGCTAAAGTGGAGATAAGCCTAAGAGAATTTGAAGATTTTCCCTGCCCCCAGTAGGCCAAATGTAATCACATGGAACCTGTGGTGGGAAAAACTTGCTGAAGGGTGGAACAGAGCCCACAGAAAACTGGGAGTCAGAGCAGTTAGAGCTGGAGGGAGAAAAGGATGCATGCAAGGAGACAGCTGGGCTTGTGAGTGTTTGTGGGAAGACTCAAGGATGGTATAGCTCTCTGCTGTGTTATGGTGTATTAACTTCTTTGTTATTATGATGGATTCGGCCTTCTGGCTTGGGGATTTGGTTTTCTGGTGTCGGAATAAATGTTTTACTTCTATCTTCTATATGGAGAATCTGTTATATTTAGTGATTGAGAACTATGCTGGCATATTCACAGTCACCATCAGTGTTGTGAATATTGCTTTGGCACTACAGATGCCAATCTGGTTTCCATATTTTAGAAGGACTTCAAAAAGGGGACACCCAGGTTGATGAGCTATTCTAAAACCTCGCCATGTGAGTAGTTTAAAAAAAATTTAGTAATGTTTATCCTGAAGAAGAGTCTTAAGTAAGATACAATTTTTTTTCAATATTTGTAAGGTTGTCAGCTAAAATAGAGATTAAACTTGTTCTAATTAAGACTCACTGGTAGAAACCACAGAAAGGTAGATGTGGAATTAATATAAAGAAAATTCTTTGTTTGTAACTTGCTGCAGCCTGCTCATACCCACTATGCGACTCTCCATAGATCTGTCAGTAACACCCATTTTCACCAAGACTGTATTCCTCCAAAACATGCAGCCACACAAAATACCAGTACAATACTGGTATTATAAAGGAATTACAAAAGAGTTTGAGAATAAATATTTGATCAAAGAAATGTCTGGGCATAAAAGAGGTGCTTGTTACATGGAGAGAGAAAGAAATAACTGATTGTTGTGTTCTGCTAACATCCTTCCAATGTCAAGAACAAGTGAAAGAGGCACCCAGCATGTTGAGTGGTTTTTTTGTGGAAATATGACAAGTCCACTGAATGAGAAGGTATGCATGGTTTGAGAGCTGCATAAGTGAAGGGAATGCCCACAATGATAAGATCACAAACCCACAGATCTTTTTGAGTATAAAGGAAAGTTTCCTAAATTCTTCCTGGTCATCTCCAAACCATCATTCCCACTCTCTCTCCACCAGAAAATTGGTCCCTGACCCTGGAACAACTCTGATCTCTGATAAGTTAGCTTTCACTTTACTTTGCCCAAATCTTGGCCTCCACCCCACTTTATGCCCAGCTTTACACCCTAAGTCATTTGTTCTCCCCTTTCCTTCATCCAACTCCCTGTTGCCTTTTGTTGTTTGAATATTAGCACAGTATCTGGAACATAAAAAGTGCTTAATTCTCATTCTCTCTCTGTCTCTGTCTCTGTCTCTTTCTCTCTCTGTCTCTGTCTGTCTGTCTGTCTGTCTCCGTATCTGTCTCTTTCTCTCTGTCTCTGTCTGTCTATCTGTCTGTCTCTCTCTCTTTCTCCATGCATCCATCTATCTAATAATTTTATGGAAAGGATTGTCTCAGGCTCTAGTTCTAATCACTTTGAGTAGTCAAGAAGAAGCTAAATGTCCACTTGTTGGGTACTTTCCAACTCTACAATTTCATTAAATTTATCCAGTGCTTTTCCCACTAAATCAAGGAGCTACTTTAACTTCTTAAAATGGGCATCTTTTTATAGATGATGTTTTTATTTTGTGCCAACCCATTCCCATTTCTTCATCCTTATGCTACGGTCTGACTCCCTATTTCTCTCTTACCCAGGTTCATGTTGCTGTCTGACAGCCCCCATTTACTGTGGCACACACACACACACACACACACACACACACACACACACACACACAC
>NW_027187315.1:7138262-7176059 GCF_028583685.1 Petaurus breviceps papuanus
CACACACACACACACACACACACACACACACACACACACACACACACATACACACTCCACTACATATTTACTTCCTCTATTCTGCTCTCTGCTCATGTCCTTCAACTGACCAGGATTAAAAACTACAACTCCCTGCTTCTCTGATCCATCAAGAGAGCCCCCATTTCTTCCAAAGGGCCTTTATGACTTAGGTATAAAGAGATAAGATATTTAATTAAAAGATTAAACCAATTCCCATTGAAATGTGAATGCCTGAACATCTACTTAACTCCCCTGTGGGAATTTGCATTTAAGAGAATTATTAACCATAGTGAATCACTAATTGGTACAATTTTAGTCAGAATGATAAGTAAAATAAAGGATTTGTGAAGGTGGAAAGGGAACAAAGGGAATGGCCTAGTCTACAGCAATGGCAACAGGGTAGAATAAATGGGATGGAATTTCTCAGGTATGGATGCTGGTTGAAACAAACTGTCATCCACGAATAGTTCTTGCCAGTTTCTGAGTAATTGACTGAACTCTGACTGAAGCCTCCAATTCATGACTGAATTTATTTTTGCTTCTTACCTCCTGATTAGCAATCTCAGATAGTTTATCCCAAATAAGTCTTTGTTTGAGCCCATATTAAGTATTCTGGTTTGTGATTGTGTTTTTGAGAAATGTTTGTTTATATCCTTTGACCACTTATCTATGGATGAGTATCTTTTAATCTTGCATATCTGTTATTTTCTGTTGTGTCTTGGATATTATACCCTTAACAAGAAAGTCTGAGGTAAATATTGTTTTAATTCATCATTTCCCTTCTTATCTTACTTATATAATTTTTTTCATGAAAAATCTTTTCAATTTCATGGTATCAAAATTATTTATTTTATTTTTTGTCATATGGTCTATCCTTTGTTTGTCTTAAAAATTGTCTTCCAGAAATAACTCTCAGAGCCATTTGATCTGGTTTTTATATAATTTTTTCTTGGTGTGACCTTTAATAATTCAAGTCACATATTCATTTTGAGCTTAGTGTAGTATATTGTATAAGATGTTGATTTAAACTTTATTTCTTTCAAACTTTTTCCAATTTTCCAACAATTCTTATAAAATAGAGCCTTTTTTCCAATATGCTTTCAGGTTTATGAATGGGGTTATTCAGTTCAATTGTTTCTGATTGTTCAATATCAACTTTTCTGTTTTTTTAAACCCATACCAAATAGCTATGATGATTACTATTGTATCATATAATTTAAGGTATGGAGGTACCATTCCTTCTTCATTCCATTTTTTAAACATTTCCCTTGAGATTGTAAATGTTTTGTTCATTTAAATGCATTATTTTATTTTCTCTGGCTTGTAAAGTGTTCTTTACAATTTTTTCTCTTATTGCTATTTTGTATTTTTCTAGAATTATGTCAAATATTGGGGGAAAAGAGCATTTTTTCATTTCTTTATTTATTGGGAAATATTCTTGTGATTTCTTATTGTACTTAATGCTAGTTTTTCCTTACAGGAAATTTCTATAGATATATAATTTCTATAGATAATTTAATCTTCTTAAACTTTGCTATACCTATGCATTATAGGGTTTTTTTTTTACCATAAATGAATTTTATGCTTTGTCAAAAGCTTTTGGGGGAGCATCTACTGACATATTGTGGCTTTAAGTGTTTTGGTTTAAATCTAACTGGATCATAGGAAACTGTTCGGAAAAATTGCATTAGTCTTTTATTTTGCCAATTTTAAATTGAGATTCATTAAGGATATTGATCTAAAACTTTTCTTTGTTGTTGTTTCATCCTTTTCTGATTACAGCATTGGGATTATATTTGTCCCATAAAAAGAGCTTGGCAAAATATTTTTTTCTTAAATTTTGGAAATAATTTATATGCTGATTGTTCTTTAAAAAATTTGGTAAGTAATTCCTATTAATCCATATGAAGCAGGTTGTTGTTTTTAATTTCCTCTTCTGAAACTAGATTTTTTGTGGTTTCTATCTGTTATCCTGTTAATTTGAGTGTCACAACTTTTGCAGATAACCTCTATTTCTTTTAAATTCTTCATTGTACTGGTATATAACTGTGTAGTAGTTCATACTAAATTATAGATTGACAATAATCCTAGGAGTTGTATTTTATTAAATAAGGTATGTCAATGACTTTTGTTTTATACTACATATATTTCTGGAAATATCATTTTCTCTTTCTTCTCATTTTACTCACCACCACTTGTGAAAAGAAAAACAATTGAATAAAAATATCTCATATAATGGCCATGATTCACAATTTATACTGCATACTACTCTGGTGGTTCCCCCTCTCTTCTATGAGGAGGGAGTTATACTTCATTATCTTTTCTCTAAGAGCACATTTGCTTTTCAGTTACTCAGAGTTTGGCTTCCTTTTAGTGATCTTTTCATTTACATTCTTTATTCATGATATATAACATTGTTTAGATTCTGCTTATTTAGTTCTGTATTAGTTAATGCAAATCTCCCCACATTCTCTGAATTCCACATATTCCTCATAATTTACTGCACAATAATATTCTAATATATTCATATTACCAGGTTTTTGTTTATTTTATCAATTCTCCTATTGATGGGTGCCCACTTTATTTCTATTTCTTTTACTTCAAATATTATTATTAAGATTTTTATATATATTGGGTATGATCCTTATCATCACCGTAATGAGCATTTACATAGTGAGCTAAAATTTGCAAAATGCTCTTTAAAATGGTCTTATTTGATCCTCACAATGACCTTTAGAGATAGGTACTATAATTACTCTCATTTAACAGATGGAGAAACTGAGTCAGACAGCTATTACATTACTTGCCCTGGGTCATAAAGCTAGTAAGTGTCTTAGGCTGGTTTTAAATGATGGTCTTACTTACTCCAGGTGATGACCTTGCTGATGTCCTTCCCTGTGGTTTTCTTATCCTGAAATATCACCCCCACAACTACAACCCCATTTTGTGATCTCCCTTTTGAGGAAGTGCTCAAGTCAACCATATTCATATCTTTACTTCTCTTCTGTCTCTTTTCCTAACTCTCCAGACTTCTTCATCCTGCCTTCACCCCCACAATCATTTTTCAGATCATTTTATGTGCTGTCTTCCCCCATTCTAATATAAGTTCCTTGAGGACAGGAACTGCCTTTTATTTGTCACTTGTATTTTGTAATCTCAGCTCTTAGAAGAGTGCCGGACTGATAATAAGTACTAAATAAATAAATGCTTTTAAACTTGTAGTCTATGCCCAGTAGGATGATCACTGGACCAAAGAACATGATCAGTTCAGTTACTTTTCTTGACTAATTCAATATACTTGGCCAATTTACAGTTCTACCACCAGTGTATTTGTATGCATTCATCTTCCCACAGTCCTAGCAACAATAATAGCTCTTGTTTAGTTAGATTTAAGTTACATGAAACTGTTTTTCTATTTCTTAAGCTCTGAAACTGGGCTAATATTTTAAATCATTTCCTGAAAAACAAGACATGTTCTTCATTGATTACTAGTTAAAACTTACTCCCCTTTTCTTACTCTGTGGTCCAACCAGACTGATTTTCTTTCTTTTACTCATTTAAAACATTCCATCTCCTATCTCCAGACCTTTGAACTGACTGACCCAATTTTTAGAATGCACTTCTTTTTCAGCCCCACCTTTTAGGATTTCTTTTTTCCTTCAAAACTCATCTCAAAGGACAGTTTCTGTATTTTTTCCCAATTCTTCCATCTTTTAGTGTCTTCCCAAATTATCTTAAATTTATTTTAGATAATATACATGTGCATGTTATCTCCCTCTGTAGAAAAGAAGTTTCTTGAGGGCAGATTCTGTTTCATTTTTCTCTATATTCTATTGCCTAGAAAAATGACTTGCAGATAGTACATGTGTAATAAGTGTTTGTAGATTGATTGATTGATAGAATCTGACAGTCAAAGTCATCCACAAAAAGACTGCAATTAACCTTTCCAGTCTTTGTATACTATTTCTTTTTAAATACTCTTTTTGACTACTCATCATTTCCTGTTCTTCTACCCACTTTCATCTTTGTGTCCTTGATCATACTGTCTCCCAAGCAAAAAAAGAACTCTCCTCTTCCCCAACTAGATATGTTGAATAGTACCTTTTGCTACCAAAGTCTTTCTTCAAGGTTTGATTCAGGTTATACCTCCATAAAGCCTCCTTTAAATATACCCCACCAAATGAAAATGCATCCTTCTCTTCAGAATTCCTCATAGCAATTTGTGAAGATCGCTACTTCACACCTGTCTCACTCTCTCTTGTATATGTCTTGTCCCTCTGCTACCACCAATGCATTGTTTAGTCCTTGAGAAAAAAAACTACATCATGTCTTCCATTAGTCCCATGGTACCTACAACAGTGCCTGGCAATTCAAACTAACAATTTTTTATTTAACATCTATTATTTATTTATTAATTCCAGTGCTTCTCCAAGTGTGGTCTTGGGAACCCCAGGTGATCCCTGAAACCTTTTTAGGGGACCTGAGAGGTCAAAACTATTTTGAAAACAATATTAATTTTAATTTATAATATGGTAAATATCAATAGGTGTAACCCACATAAACAAAAGCTGTCCAAGGGATCCTCCATAATTTTTCAGAGTTTAAGGAAGTAGGTCTTGAGATCAAAAAGTATGAAAAAAAGTTTGATTTATTCAATTCAGTACCTAGAACCCCAGGAAAAAGTGTGAAAACCTTCAACAGTGTAGCAGATGCTTTAAAAATATCTGTGAAACTCAATTGAAAGTGATTTTTCTTGAGGGATCAAGGTAGACATCATAGAGGAGGTGGCCCCTCATCTAGGCTTTGAAGGAAAACAATTTCAATAGACAGAGAATGAAAGGAAGTTCATTTCAATTATGTGCAATGTACAGAGTAGAGAGAAGACAGGATAGAAGCAGAAAAACAGAGACTACTCCAGGTTATCTAGAACAAGGATATGGGAACTGCGGCCTTGAGGCTACATGTGGCCCTTTGACTAAAAGGACCTTTGACTTGAGTACCTAGAGGTCCACAGGTGACCTTGAGGGCAGAGATTCCCCACCCCTGTTCTAGAATATAAGGTAGTTGAAGTGAAATACCATGAAATAAATTTGGAAGTGGGTTGGAACCAGCCTAGGAGTGGCCTTGAATATGAGGCTAAGGAGACTACATTTTATGCAATTATAACTTCATATAAAATAATAATTATGATGGCATATAAGTGAACGATCTATGCTATGTTCTTGGACCATCTCAGAGAGCATTTCAGGTTTATTTAAAACCCATTAAATAAAGTAGTATTTGCTTAATGAATAAAATCACAAGATCATATTCTCTTTAACCTACACATCTAATTGAGAAAAGGGGATTGATAGAAAATTTTATATTGAACCTTTAATGATAAAGCACATAAAAGTGGAACATTTTTAAAAGAAAGTCAGAAATAATGCCAGAATCCACAGCATTAGCCTTTGAGGTAAACTACATTGAAGGCTTTCATTATAATCCAATCATTCTGAGGAGATGAAGTTCAACTAAAATGTGTAACAGTCTGCACCAGATCCAGGTAAAGACACATGGTACAATCAAGAAAAAATGGTTTTCACCAATCGGGACCCTGTCTGTAATATTAATCTGTCTTGCCTGAATCATTTATTCAGGAAAAAAGACAGCTTTCCCATCAAGTCTGTGAGTACAGCCTAGAATATACTAATAAGAATATCAGCTGCCAGTCAATTATAAACAAAAAATGGTTCTCAGATATGGCATCCCCATAACTGTATCAATTTCCTGATCATAATCATAAGGACTCCTTGTAATTGAAAGACCTAATTTCTCCTCTCATTATCATAAAGAGAATATCCATTACCCTCTATATATGATATACTGTTCCCTTTGGTATTGACCCATAGCAAAGGGGAAAATAGGCTTTTTGACACTATATTTCATTAAAAAGAAATACTACAAAAGAGATAGCAATGTGATGTGACGCTCAAACATTTGGTGCTTTCATACAACTTGTCCCTAAGTGTCCCTAGGAGGACACTGAACGCATTCATTTCACATTACACAGGGCCATAGTCTTAAAGCACAAAGAAACTTTATAGGTTACCAAATACAACCTTGTTTAATAGATCAGAAAGCAGAGAAGTTGAGTAATTTACTGATACTAAACAATAGTCACTGACTCCAAATCCAATATTTTTGTTAACTACATGTGCTTTGTATAGGATCACAATTTCATGCTTTATACAGGACCACAATTTCATGAAGAATGCAGGCCACCCATACTCACTTCTCTCACAGGTTCATTTTAACTTTTGGAATGTCCATGTTGCCCCTCTATGGGCACCATGATTTCTATTTTTTCTTTTATTTATTTATTTTTTAAGCAACTGGGTTAAGTAACTTGCTCAGGGTTACACAGCCAGTTATTATTTTTGTGTGGGTGCTGAATATCTGAGGCCAGAACCGATCCTGGGTCTCCCGATGCCGTGGCGACACTCTTACTCACTGTGCCACCTGGCTGTCTTAAGCAATTGGAGTTAAGTAACTTGCTCAAGGTTACACAGCCAGTTATTTTTGTGTGGGTGTTAAGTATCTGAGGCCAGAACCGATCCCAGGTCTCCCGACTCTGGGGACAGTGCTCTTACTCACTGTGCCACCTGGCTGCCCCTTTTCTTTTATTTTTCAAAAAAAATTTTTAATTTATGAAATAAACAAGCATTTCCATAATATTTTGTCCAAGGAGTATCATTTTAAGAATTGGTAATGTTTTGCCTAAACAAGACTAGTTTTAAGATTGATGAGATAGCTTCTTCTAAGAATTGCTTCACTTCAGAATTTATCCAGAAGAGTAGCAAAAAGGAACGAAATTGGAAATGTGTCATCTGTCAGATCTATTCTCATTTAGAGACCACCATTGAAAGGGTGGATGTCTCTAAACATGATATAATTGATTACATCATTTAGTCTTTTCTTAATAGCTTTACTTTTAAAACTTAATTATATTTTTGTTGCTTGGAGTCTTTGCAAGTTGAATATTCTATGCGAATCTGTTCTCTTTCTTTCTTTCTTTCTTTCTTTCTTTCTTTCTTTCTTTCTTTCTTTCTTTCTTTCAACAATTGAAGTTAAGTAACTTGTCCAAGGTTACAAGGCCAGTTGTGTGTGTGTGTGTGTGTGTGTGTGTGTGTGTGTGGTTGTGTGTGTTAAGTATCTGAGGGCAGAACCAATCCTGGGTTCTCCCAACTCCGAGGCAGGCATGCTTACTCACTGCACCATCTAGCCACCTCAAATCTGTTCTTTTTCTAAAGAAATTCCTCCTTCAAATTCCTTTATTTGTGTGTGTGTTTGTGTAGCTTTTTCATGGGTGGGTAGGCTCCATTTCTCAAAATGTTGTTTGTAGTTCCAGCTTCAGCTTTTTTTTTTTTTTGCTTTTCAGAACATAGAATTACATTCCCTTCTATGATTTCTAATTTCTACAGAATAATCTTGTTATTCAGATTTTCTTTCCTTTACATGTGAAATTCTTTCTCCTGGATATTTGTGGGGGGGGAATAGAAATTTCCCTTGAAATTATAATATTTAACCATTATATTTCTTGGAGTTTGAAACAAAGGTTATTATTGTTGTTATTGTTTTTCCTCCACCAATGATCTGTGGCATCTCATTTAATACTTCGTCATTTTATTCAGGACTTGGAAATTTTCTCATGCCATTTCCTAGATCATGACTACATCCTACACACATAACTTGCCAAGTTCTTTGAGGACATCTGTGGTTCTTGTGACCTTTGTGCATCTTCTCTTTAAGGTCAGTCACCTTGTCTTATTTTCAATTCACTTGTTCTTTTAACATTGTTGTTTTTTGCTTCTCTTCAACCAGATTTCATTCCACTCCTGTGTTTTCATGATCTATATTTATTAATCCCTGTTTTACTTCTTTAAAGAGATTTTCCTTAGTCCTTTCATTTTTTTCCTAATGTCACATGGGTAAGAATTTTAATTTTGCATTGAGAGCTGTAAATTGTGGTCTATATTCATTCCTAAATTCTTTCTTTTTTTCTCTTTTCAAGCATCCTGGAATTTTTGTTGTCTTTCTGAGAGAGAGGGAGAGAGAGAGAGAGAGAGAGAGAGAGAGAGAGAGAGAGAGAGAGAGAGAGAGAGAGAGAGAGAGAGAGAACTCTTTGGGTTTTATGTTTCATTAGATTCCTTTGTTATATATGTCTTGTTAAGGGTTTCTTTGTATTATAAAATTTTTATTCCCTTTGATAATTATTCATACTTCTTTCTGACTTTAGAAACCTTTCTATAGACTTACCTCCTTGTGATTTAAGACTTTATCTTGACTTTTCACTTAAAATCTTAGATCTTTCAGCCTTTTTAAAAAAATGACCCAGTACTTTCATGCCTCTCCCTCTTTTATGATGGGAACATCCCTAGGCTGGGCTGCAAGACTACCTGAGCTACTTTGTGATGGAATATATACTGTTCTTTATCTGAGTCTCTTCCTTGGGCAACTAGGTGGTACAGTGAAAAGTGAACCCAAGCATGGAGTCAGGAAAACCTGAGTGGAAATATGGTGGTGACCCCATTTGAGGTTTTCTTGGCAAAGATACTGGAGTCATTTCGCATTTTCTTCTTCAACTCATTTTACAGATGAGGAAACTGAGGCAAACAAGGTTAAGTGACTTGCCCAGGGTACACAGCTAGCAAGTGTCTGAGGACAAATTTGAACTCAGGAAGAGGAATCTTCCTGACTTCAGGCCCAGAAATGTAGCACACTGTGCCACCTAGCTGCCCTAAATATATCCACATACTAATAATAATATCTTGGCATGTTAGCTCTCTACCATTGAAGGGAGTTACCACATTGTCAAGGCTAAAGATCATTTTAGGTCTCTAAAATGTAAACCTAGACCATTTTATACTGTCTTGTTATCTATCATCAAAATTTTTAAATAGGAAAGACTTAACTGATAATTTTTCTTTCCCCAAGGCTTATCTGGTCCTTGTTCTGGCCTCATACTTGGCTGACTATTTTCCAGGAAATCTGAGCTGTGTCTGATTCTTCAATTGGAACCTGACCCCATGCTTTCTGCCAGGGACACAACAAAACTCCCCACTCAATCTAGTATTAACCATATATATCTAGAAAAAATAGGTGGACTCCACAAATTCCTTAAGTCCTACAATAAGTTAATAAGAGACAAAGACCCATAAATGATCTGAACTGAACATTTGGCACAAATCCAATGCCTGATCTAGGATGAAAAATGGAGATTTTTCTTAACTTAATGGTTGTCATGAGCTAAAACACTAAGGCATGTAGAGATATTTAAAGAAAATCATATCAACTATAATAAGCTATTAACATCTTAAAATGGGGGGAGGAAGGAAGGGAAAGAGCAAAGTTAATTGATGAGAATAATCCAAAACATTTTCAGACCCCAAAGATGGAAGCCATGATAAAAGAGAATACTGCCACCAGATGTAACATGCTGAATGAAACATACTGAATTCTTACTTTCCATTCTCACAAAGTAAGAGAACTGTTGTCTTTGAATCGAGCAGCACCAGCACTGAACACAGCACCTGTCACACAGTAGGCACTTGAATAAATAAATGCTTGAAGAAAATAAATAAATAAGAAAAATAAATGCTTGAAGAATGAATGAATAAGATCATCAAGAAATCAATAGCACCATAGTTAGACCAGAGATTTCCTCTTAAAAGCTGTTTCTAAATCCATTATGTTGCCAAACTGCCATTCCTTCTACTGAGATTATATAAAAAGCTAGGAAAGAAAATTCAACTCAAAAAACCATTTAAAAAAAACATCCTCTTTTTTTAAGGCACCAAGAATAAGAATTCCATAGGATCATAGATAAAGAGCTAAAATGACATATGGAGCTATCTTCTCCAGCCCCTTTATTTTATACAGAAGAAACTAAAGCTCCAGATGATTGTGGGACTTGCCTTAGGGGAAGTGACAACATTTGAACTCTATGACTCCATAGTCAGTGCCCTTCCCTACATGCCAGGCTGCCTCCCTTAAGATTTATGAGACATGGTTCCTCCCCTTAAGGAGAGAAGTTAGAATCTCACAGAGTCAATGTGAAACTTTCTCCACCTCTATCATCAACAAAGTTTACCTATACTCTCACTGACTTTCCAGGTGAGACATCTCTATCTACTTCTGCCTTCTAGTCATTTTGGGGCATGGATGTTAGATGGGACAGAGAAATTTACTTTTGATTCTATTTTGTTTTCATCATTATTGTTTTTATGGGGTTCTTTTCAGATATTTGGCAGTTAAGTGAGACAGCTAATCTTCTCTCTGACATTTCATGTTACCATCTTAACCAGAATGCTTAAGCCAATATTTTTCAGCATCCAATTTGAATATGTTGCTGAGAAATTATTTCAGTACTCAATTGATTTATCTTCTAAGTCAATAACTCTTGGGAACATTTTAGTAAGTTATTTCTTTAGGAGATTATTATAGTGGTTGAAGGGTATATTTAATGAAGACATAAGATATGGAGAAAGACTTAGGACCTTTGAATTAATTTCTAATTCAGTAAAAATATGTTTAACTATCAAAAATCAGTTCCTATAATTTATGAATATAATTCCTATCAATAATTATAAAGACAAAGAAACACTCATTCCTGAGAATTAGATAGATTCAGATTACCTCTCTTCACACCCTCACTTCTTCAACATATAAATACACTTAGCCTAGCAATTCCAAACTCTTGGGAGTCCACAGGATTATGTTTTTTCTTCAGACACAAGTTCAACTACTTTATCTTGTGATATTTGTTAAATATTATCTTTGAAGATTTACTACTCCCCCCTTCATCTGGTTTTGAGATCCTGTCTTGATTTATCTGCATGTGCTCTAGGCTTTTATTGATTTCTCTTGAAATCTTTGGAGTCTCAGATTTCCTCCTCTTTTAAAAAAATTGTTTCAGTCACTGCTCACTTTGTGGTTGTTGGGGGTTTTTTTTAGTATACCTCCCATTGAGAGATATAAGGTTTACTGGTCTGAACACACTCTGGGGGAACAGAATAGACCTTATACAGGTTTCAGTACCCTTTTCTTTAGGCCAGTGCACCTGGACATGATAGCCCTTTGCCCTACATTGAATCCAGTACTTTTTGCAGTGTTGGGTACGTAGATGTAGCAGCAAGCACCCCAGTGTCCCCAAGGTGTCTGCCAACACAGGTTCTTAGATCTGCTTTGTTAAAGGAAAGCAACTCAAAATGGGTTAACAAGCTTACTTTTATCAGTCAAACACATATCGTTTACCTCGTTCAAGGGGAAAAAAGGTCAGTACCCCAAACTTCAAAGTATACAGGCAGAATTATCAAGACAGAAACAGATCAAGTTGACAGCTTTCCAAACTGTCCAGCCATTACATCCATACCAAATCAACATCTGGGTTTCAACAGCTGGGTTTTTCAAAGCCGGGGGTCTTTGGACAATGGCTTCCCAGAATCCATATCAAATCACAGAACACTTCTCAAAGTGAGCCCCAAAACAAAGCCTCACATCAAGACTTATATAGCCTTCTCCTGGCTCAGAGAATGTAACAACATTTTGGACCCACTGGCCAATCAAAAAGTATCTACTGAAAAACAAGCCTCCCACCCCAGGCTCCAGGTGCACTTTAGCCTAGGGGCAGGGAAGATCTTTAAATTTACATTCCCATTACAGTAGAGAACACATTTCAGGCAAAATATTTGCTACTGGGGACTAGGAAGTCCCTTAGGGACTTAGAGCTCATTTATCAGGTAGAATTTAACACATTTACAGAAGCCTTTCATCCTCAGCTATAGCCAGGAGAGCTGGGAGAGTTGAAGCACAATCTCTGCAGTTTGGAGGTAAGGGGATCTTAAAATGAGTGCATGTCCTAGCCTATGAATTATCTCGTGCCCTTGTCACTGACAGTGGAAGCTGGTTGAGGAAGAATGATGAGTAAGGGATTTAAGGATTACAATTTTCAGATGTTAATTCATGAGAATTTTACTTTGTTAGGGTCTATCTTCTTTGTTTTATGGATTTAAATGTAATTATTCTACATATGTTACACAATTCATTTTTGGAGACTTAGAGTAAGGAACTAATCTTTTATCTTGGATCTGTGACCTTGGTATTTCTTAGCTGTCAGTAACGCAAAGTACAATCATATCCATCCATATAATATTTTATATTCTACTATGAGAAAATGAATACTAAATAAAGTACTAACTTTTCATCCTGGATTTCAGATTCCTCCATAATTTGACCCTAACATAGCTTTCTGGAACATTCTCTCTGAGTATGTCTCATGTAGCCAACATTAGGCATGACCATCCTTTCCCTAACTCTTGATATCACATATGTTGCCTCCTAGAATTAGGGTGGTTAAATCTCCCTCATGGAACTTAATTTTTTTTTCTAAGGGATCAGGGATAATTTCCTTAATGCTTATTGTATTCCAAGTTTGCTTCTCCCCAACCCCACTCCCACAACACCCCCACTCCCCTCCCCCAAGTTTAGAAAATGAGAATATTTTAGTAATATAGTCTTAAAAACTTCTAGAAAAGGGTGAGGCAGCTAGATAACTTAACAGAAAGAGCACTGGGTCTGGAATCAAGCTCTGTGACCTTGGGTAAGTCACTTAACTTCTTTTTGCCTTAACCCACTGAAGAAGGAAATAGAAAACTGCTTCAGTAACCTTGCCAAGAAAACCCCATATGAATTCACAAAGAGTCAGACAGGACTGTGACTGAACAACACATTTACTCAAGGTGGTATTATAAGAATTATTGCTACAAAATATTCCCTCCCCTCAAAATCTGTTACACACTCTCCAATGAATACACATAGAGTTCAAGGAGACCCATGAGCCCCAGCTGAGAAACTAAAGGTAACTCAAAACTTCTGAGTTGGTATAATGTCTTTTCTCCCATTTATGTGGAGCTTACTAAATTCCCTGTAAACTAGGTAAATCTGTGTAATGGTAATGTAAATGGGAAGATCTTTCCCATTCATTAATAGTCCCATTTGACCTGCTTGAGTCTCATGAAAGCCTGAGTCACATGAGTCTGTGGTAGAAGGATCTTGCTGAGTGGGTAGAGCAGGAAGGGTGGAGCAAAGCCCAGAGGAAGTTGGTCAGAGTAGTTTGAGCTGAGGGAGAGAGGAAGCAGGCAGTGAGCTGTGAGTGTTCATTTGTGGGAAGGCTCTAGCAGGGGGAAGGCTTGGGGATGGTTATTGTTATTGTGTATAGATTTCTTTGTTCCTATGATGAATTTGGCTTTATGGTGTTGGGATTCAGCTTTCTGGTGTTTGAATAAATGTTTTGGTTCGGTCTTCAATGTAAAGAATCTGCTATATCTTGAAATTCAGAAATACACCAGCACTCTAGGTGCTGTGAATATCACATTGGCCCTACAATCTGCATCACCTCATTGTTCCTCTTCTTGTTGTTCATGTTCTTGTTCAGTCATGTCAATCTCTTCATGATCTTTCTTGGTAAAGATACTGCCATTTCCTTTTAAAATGGATTAATACAAACAAAGATTAAATGCTTGCTCAGGGTTACACAGCTAGTGAGTGTCTGAGGATGGATTTGAACTTATTTCTTCCTGACTCCAGGTCCATCACTTTAGCCACTGAGATATCTAGCTGCTATCTGTTGTAAGCTTCTGATAAAGATTCTGCTGCCAGGTCATCAGAAGACACTAATAGGATGCCAGTGGGACTATAATGACCACTGCTGTCATGGGGGTACAATAAAGTGTAGTCTTTTTGCTGAACTGCTCATACAGCTATAAATTCAATCTGTCTTTGGTGTCCAATAATTCAGAAACTGCCACTTGTTGACCTGGGGACTCCCTATAGGATACCAGTGGGAAGATGGGAAGTCCAATATTCACTGGGTGAAGCTGAGAGTTCTTGCTGTAATTAAAGAAAGGGAGCTGAGAAGGATATTTGACCAATGTCAAGTCTTCTCTCTCACATTCTCACCCAGTGATTCCTTCTCAGAGGTGTACTACAAAATCACATTCCCATTTCTGGAAAAGCTCTCCCTTTTCAACCCCCTTGATAATTTATAGATGTTTTCTGGAGCTATGACCATGTGTGGGAAGTTTAGTTTATTTGTTTTTCCCCATCTATAGAACAAGCCTACTGTTTGGAATCATTGAATATCCTTCAATGTCTTTCAAAGTCCTTAAACCCTCAGTCTAAAGACTTTTGCTTAGTTAATTGATTGAGCTATCTCACCCACTTAAGGTATGGGATCTAAAATTTGGTTGGGTAGTTTCTACCTTTCCCAGTAATATCACCACCTCTGAAGTTCAGCTTTTCAAAAATTTCCTCTTAATCAGTCAAGTCCATGAAATTGGTACCAGTCTCCCAAGCTAGTTAATGATTATAGAAAGGAAGCAGTGTATCATGGGGGGAATATGCAGGTTGTGAGCCCAGGGAGGAGTCACTGCTGGAGGACAGGGACTTCAGGTCCATCCCTCATCTTTCTGTATCTTTGAAATGCACTCCTCTTGCTCTGCACAGTCTAGGTCAGCCTCTTCTATTCTTTACTGCACCCTTTGCTCCAGCCAAACTTGCGCTTTCTTGAAGATCTCAATGCCTCTCTAAAGCTATTCCCTATGATAAGAAAAATAGCAAGCATTTGTACAATTTTAAAAAGCATTTAACATGTACTATCTCATTTGATATCCTCACAACAACCCTATAAGGTAAGTACTTTTCATAACCTCATTCTACAGATGAGGAAACTGAGGCTAAAGGAAGTCAAATGACTTGAAAAGGTCCCACAGATAGTAAATATCTGAGGCCAAATTTGAAATCAATTCATCTTAAATCCAGACCCAGCACTCTACTCACTGTGCCACCAAGATGCCTCTATCCATATAATATGTTATATACAGATAATGCCCTTCCTTCATACCTCCATCTAATTTCTACATATTGTTTTTTTTTCATTTTTCAGATGCTTTATTAACTTCTGATTTACATCATTCATTTCCATCAGATTTTGATTTACAAATTTTCTCCCCATGTTTCCCCTACCGACCGCCCCAAAATAGCAGTCCCACAGTATATCCCCTCTTCCAATCTGCTCTCTCCCATATTTTCTCCCATACCCCTTTTGACTTTTCCAGTAGGGCATGGTGGATCTCTATGCCCCATTGCCTGTATATCTTATTTCTGAATTACATGTAAAATAGTATTAATAATAGCATATATATGTATATTTAAACATTTGATTTTGAAACTTTGAATTCATGATTCATTCCCTTCCTCTGTTGTCACCCACTCTTACTGGGAAGATAAGCAGTTCAGTATAGGTTGTACATGTGTAGCTAATGCAAAATAATAACATAGTAGATATATTGTAAAAGCCTGACTATATTTCCCTCCCTCCTATGCCACCTCCCACTTGTTCTATTCTCTACTTTGATCCTGTACCTTTTCAAAAGTGAATGCTTCCAACTTCTCTCCCCCCCAAGCCTGCCCTCCCTTCCATTATCCCTGTTCCTTCTACTTCTTCCCTTCTACTCTCCTGTAGGGTGAGATACCCTATTTAGTGTGTATTTCATTCCCTCCCCAAGCCAAATTCAATAAGAATAAGGTTGACCCATTCCCTTTTGCGTTCCTATTCTTCCCCTCCAATGTAAGCATTTTCCTTTCCCTCTTCTTTATGAGATAGTTTACCCCATTCTGTCTCTCCCCCCATCTCCTCTCATTATATTCCTCTCTCACCTCTTAATTTTACCGTTTAAGTATTATCCCTTCCTGTTAAATTGGTCTTGTGCCCTCTATCTATGTATACTTGTAAACATATATACACACTTTCACATATGTATTCATATGCCCATATACCCTCATATATATATATATATATATATATATATATATATATATATATATATATACATATTCCCTTCAACTATTTTCATTCTGACAAAATTTTCATCAGTCACAATTATTGTTTTTCCATGTAGGAATGTTAATAGTTCAACTTTGATGAGTTCCTTATGACATCTTTTCCCTGTTTACCTTCTCATGCTTCTCTTGCTTCTTGTATCTGAATGTCAAATTTTCTATTCAACTCTGATTTTTTCATCAAGAATGCTTGAAAGTCCTCTATTCTACTGAATGACCATATTTTCCCCTGAAACATGATACTCAGTTTTGCTGGGTAGGTGATTCTTGGCTTTAATACCAGCCCCTTGAACTACTGGAAAACCATATTCCAAGCCCTTCGATCACTCAGGGTAGAAGCTAATCCTGGGTTATTCTGATTGTGTTTCCACAATATTCAAATTGTTTCTTCCTGGCTGCTTGTAATATTCTCTCCTTCATCTGGGAATTCCAAAACCTGGCTATAATATTCCTAGGAGTTTTCTTTTGGGGATCTTTCTCAGGAGGTGATCGGTAGATTCTTTCAACCTCTATTTTGCCCTCTGGTTCTAAAACATCAGGGCAGTTTTCTTTGAGAACTTACTGGAGGATGATTTCTAGGTTCTTACTTTGATCATGGATTTCAGATAGTCCAATAATTTTTAAATTATCTCTCCTGGATCTATTTTCCAGGTCAGTGGTTTTTCCCATGAGATATTTCACATTGCCTTCTATTCTTTCATTTGTTTGGATCTGTTTAACAGCATCTTGATTTCTCATAAAGTCATTAGCTTCTATTTGCTCCAGTCTAATTGTGAAGCCATGATTCTCCTCATTGAGCTTTTGAGATTCTTTTTCCATCTGGCAAATTCGGCTTTTTAAGGCATTCTTCTCCTCATTGCATTTTTGAGCCTCTTTTGCCATTTGAGTCAGTCTGTTTTTTAAGGTATTATTTTCCTCAGTCAGGCTGTTGACTCTCATTTCATAATTTCCTTGCATTGTTCTCATTTCTCTTCCCAATTTTTCCTCCAATTCTCTTATCTGCTTCTTAAGGTCCTCTATGTCTTGTAACCAGCTCTCATTTTTCTTTGAGGCTTTTGGTGCAGGATTTCTGACTTTACTGTCTTCCTCCTATTCCATGCTTTGCTTCTTATTGTCCCCAAAATAGGAGTCTAATGTTGGAATCTTCTGTCTGCTTTGTTTCCTTTGCCTGGTCATGTCACCCCTCAGTCTCTTGACCCCTGGGCTTTTTGCCACAGTAGGACTCTGCCACCAGACAGAGGAGCTTTCGTCCCAAATGCTGGGGTTTTCTCAGCTGCCGGAGGTATTAGATGGTTGCCCTCTCTGAGGCCTCCATACACTCTGGAAACCTGGATACACACCTTAGGACCTCTACCCTAGACTGCAATCCAGATCTAAGCAGGTTAAAGCAAGAGCGAATACCTCTCAGACTGGTTGCTTGGTCCCCCTACACTCTGCAGGCCAGGATCTGAAGCTGCCACATGGCACTGGTGGGTTTTGAAAGCTCTCAGAGGCTTCTTGCCCCAGGGGCAAAAGCCATGCACCCCCTCTTACTGGGTCTCAAAGTCCAGACTGCACTGACCTTTCACTTTGTCCTTCACATCTATGTGTTGATAATTCTGGAAACGCCCACAGCTGCTGCTGATCTGGAGTCCCTCCAGCTGGTGGCTGGTCAGGCCCGCCCTGGGGCTAAAACCTCTGCTCATGGGGCCTGGGCTCCGCTCCCAGAGCACTGTGCTGGCTGATTCCTGCCAGCCTTCCAGGCTGTCCTCAGTGGGAGGTTAGCTTCTCTGTGTCATTTTGTGGGTTCTGCAGCTCCAAAGTTTGTTCAGAGTCTCTTTTTTACATTGATTGGGGAAGGTGGAAGCTGGAGCCACTTGGACATCATGCTTCTACTCTGCCATCTTGACTCCGCCCCCCTCTACATATTATTCTTAAGAGGACCTGAGTTCAAATTTCAGCTCTGACATTTACCTATGATCTCTGTGTGTTCTTTAGTAAGTTCTAACCATTTGGGGCTGTCATTTATCTTTAAAAAAAAAAAAGGAAAGAAAAGGAAAAAAAAATTATGAGCTTGATAAATTCTAAATCTATGATCTCTTGAGTTTCAACACAGCTCTAGCTCAAGTGGACCAGAGGAAATCTCTTCCTCTTCTGTATTTTCACAACCTTTAATGTCTCTTCTATCACAACTTCACATTCTTCCTTGTATGTAACCTTGAGGACATATCTTTCCTTCCCTAATATTATCTCTCTTCCTTATTCCTTGAGGTCTGTTCTTCCTCAGACCTTTAAAAGCATTGTGTTTATCCCTCTCTTAGGGAATTTCCCATATTCTATATTGTGTCTAGACTGTATCACATCTATAATGTTATTAATCCCAGGAAGTCAAGAGCCATACTTTATGTAATTTGTATGCTTTAGCATCTAGCACACTTCATTAAACAAAGCAGGGATCCAATAAATGTCTTAAGTGAATGAAAGAATTAATGAATTAGGAGAATTAGGAAGTACATGATTGGATGGACCCTGGGTCCAACCTCATGACACTAATTACACCCTCACACTTCATAATTGTAGGCAAATCGAACAACTGTGAAGTATTTCATTGCCCTCTTAGGCCACTATGTAACCTTTGGATTAACCAGAAATTGTTTCTATTGTTTCAGAGTAGTAGAGTTAAAGATTTTGAAAATTGTGTCATGGTTTGATGTCCATTCTAATTGTTTTTAATTGGAACAAGAAAAATACTAAAGACCTGAAAATGTGAAGGGAAACATAATTTTATGGATATTTAATATAATTTGTATGCTTTGATGTCTATTCTCATTTATAAATCACAGTGTTGATATCATTGCATGCTATAAAACTGCCTTAATCACACATTTATGAAGAAATATGAATGTGTGGAATTTCAAAATGCATTCCACTCATGTATATGTGGGTTTGAATTAGCTATAGCATATATTGAACCAGAGTTTAACTTCTTCCTGTGTCCCAATATGTTCCTGAACTTTCTCCTTTGATCATTAGGTTGTCTGTGTTTGGGGAATGCAAATTGATTTTAATATCAGCTTGAGACAAAAATAATTATGATGGTAAATCTAATGGATAGTGTTACAAAGCATTCCAGTCCAAAGAGAAATGAGTTTTGGATAATTGATTTCTTTTGAATTATCCACATCCCAGCTCTATTGCATGAAGACACATCTTAAGTATGATTAGTTGAATTCTGATTTTCTACAGCACACTATACTGCCAGAAAAGTACTTTAGAAACTGGCCCTTAGCTCTGGATATGCAGTTTTACATGGGGGTGTGTGTGTGTGTGTGTGTGTGTGTGTGTGTGTGTGTATGTGCTGTTGCTGAGTCATTTCAGTCATGTCCAACTTTTCATGACTCCATTTCAGGTTCTCTTGGCAAAGATATTGGAGTGATTTGCCATTTCCTTCTCCAGCTCATTTTACAAATGAGAAATGGAAGCAAAAGGGTTAAGTGATTTGCTCAGTGTCACACAGCTAGCAAGTGTCTGAGGCCATACTTAAAGGCACAAAGATAAGTTTTTCTGACTACAAGCCAAGTACTCTATCCTTTGTTCCACTTAGCTATACACACACGCGCGCACACACACACACACACACACACACACACAAGTATGTGTATGGGCATGTGTGTATAGGACATGAATAAAGAGGCAAGTACTATAATTTTACTGTAACTTTGAGTATTATTTGACTATGCTCCTGAGAATTAAAAAAAAGTTCCAGAATAAATGAATTATTATGGAACTGATAAATCCGTCTATCAATGATACACATTCTGAAAACTCAAGGCTTAATGTTTTATGTTTTGTTTTTAATATAGGATTAGAAACTGATAGGACTTTGCAACATTAGATTCCTATGTACAATGGCTTCAGGATTTGAAGTGACCAGCGGACCAGTAAGCCAATTGTGCTTATATTTTAATTTTCTATAGGGAAGGAGGAAAGAGGGAAACTTCTATCACGATAAAAGTCAAATGAAGGAGGGCAGGACCACATTTTATGCTCTGGCAATCCAAACCAAGGTTGACAATGTCTGTTAGAGAGATTCAATATGAGATGTGAATTAGAGCTATGATCTTATCAGTAAAGACCAATACAAAATATTAGAGGCAGAGGGGGCATCCAACAGACTCCTCATATTGTTTGCTGAACAACATTCTAGGGATGTGCTTATATTTACCAGGGAGACTATAATATTCTTATTCTTTTGTTGCCTTAAATGAAAATGTCCTAGTATTCCTGGGGTTTGATGTTTTTATATCCCTAACAGCAAAATTCAGGAACAAACTGTCTGAAGTACTCTGCGTACTTTCTTCTAGTTTACATGTTATTTCTTAATATCAAACACAAATATAATTTTCTCCATATCAGAGTTGAAATTCAAAAGATCATAAATATAAAAGAATATAACAGGATTAAGAAGAAAAATGTAGAGGACTTTTGAGTTGCACAAAAGGCCTGGGACTGATTTTTTTTAAAGCAATTGGGGTTAAGTAACTTGCTCAAGGTTACACAGCCAGGTGTTTTTGGGTGAATGCTAAGTGTCTGAGCCAGGATTCGATCCCCCAGGTCATCCCGACATTGGGGCCAGTGCTCTTACTCACTGTGCTACCTAGCTGCCCCAGGACTAATATTTTTTTAAGAGGGGGAGTGAGAAGTTTGCTAGGACATGAGAAAAAAAAAACAAAGGAACACAAAGAGGAATAATAATAATAGCTAACATTCATATAGTTCCTATTAAGTGTCAGGCACTGTGCTAAGTGCTTTACAATCTAAAAGTAATAAAGGTAGTGTATAACATAGTCTGTTTCAATCATCTGGACCTCTCCCATATCTCTCTCTCTCTCTCTCTCTCTCTCTCTCTCTCTCTCTCTCTCTCTTTGCCAAAAGCAGAGCAGGTAAGAATTTCTTATCTTTTCTTAATGATAATTGCTTCCTGGAGGAAGCAAGAATGGGACCTGTAACTAAGGATCTGATTCTAGCCAAAAGGGAGGAATGGAATAGAAACCAAGTCAGCACAGTCTCATACACACTCTGGATCTTCTGAGAGGAAATTGCAAAGGGCTTGGGAAAAGAACAGGAAAGTTCAATTAAACCAGAATGCTACAGGCATAGTCAGCTCAAATAGTAATGGGATGCTCTTAAGAAGGAAAAAAAAAATTAAGACCCAAAGAGGAAAAATTCTGTCAAGGAGGGAAGGGAGACTTGTCTAGAGAAATACATCTGCATACCTAGGAAATCCATCAACTGAAAGTTTTTAATACATGAAGAGAACTCAGAAGCAAAGGCAGATGATGAATACACATAAAAGCTAAGTCCTATAAGTACAGGCCTATAATATTTGACACTATAGTGCCAAATAAAGCGGACAGGGAAATAAGGATATAAAAGGGTCATTTAAAAAATTGGGAGAAAAAGGAGGATCAAAGAAGGAATAGGGCATGTAAATAAGTTAATAGACAATGGCCAGAAAGCAAAATCATTCAGTGATTATTTTGTCTCTGTTTTGTCTGATGAGAATGATCTCTGTACAGGAAAGCACAGAATAAAGGCTAAAAAGATATATGCCCACATTTTAAATGTGAGGAAAGTCAGGCTGAAAGATGTTAATGATTTCTCTAGACTCATCCAGCTAGTAAGTATCTGAGGCAGGATTTGAACTCAGATCTTCCAGACTCCAAGACCATTGTACTATTTAGTTTGCATTAGCTCACTGCAGGTACATGTACTTTTCTTGAACCTCTAGTTTTCACTAAATACAGAATGCCTTAGGCTTCCACTCTTCTATGAATCTTCTACCTCCCGTGAACCTTTAGTCTTTCCTTCCAGCTGGGAAATATTATACTTTTTCATCATTCCCCTTGCTAGTTATATGGCTGTCCCTAAAGGGTAATCATTAATGGGCTAATGCTATATTGTAAGGAGGAAGCACCAGAGATCCTATGCTTTGTAGCTATTTTTAGAAAATAATATAACAAAAACTGATTATAAGGGATCCAGGAGGACAAACTATTTACTTTTTATACATGTGAAATATATCTCAAAGATTCTTATTAACAATTGGTTAGCTTAAAAGAAATTTTGGGGTAAACCGGAGTATGATATGAATTTAAAAAGTAAAATTATATAGGAACAGCTTAAAAGTATAATTATTTTATACAAATGAAGTGCAAGAGGAAGACTCGATACAGAGGAATTAGATGGAGGAAGAGAGCTGGTAGTTCTGGTAACCTACTTTCATCAGGAATGGGTTTAAGAGGGAACAATACATATATATTCAGAAGAGTATAAAAGTCTTCTAAATTCAGAAGAAATAAAACAGTAGGGGTATAAGGAGGGGGGAGAGGTCAAGGGAGGAACCTTTAGAGGGGAGGGTGAGAGAATAAGTAAAATAGGGGTATAGAAGGGTTTTTAGATACATGGGAATCAGGGGATAGAGGAGGGATCCTTGGAGGGGGGTACACAAGTCAGGATGGCAAGACAATGGGTAAAAAGTAGATTAGAGAAGGTAGGAGTGATAGGAAACAAGAGCTATGCACATACATAAAAACAAATATCAGGAGTAGAATAGGTTTGGAAAATTATATGTCTATATGTGTAGGTATATATGTATATGTATATATCTATAGGTATAGAGAAACATATATAAACTTTATTGTGGCCTTCTTGGGGAGATGGGGGGAGAGAAAAAAGAACAAAGTAAAACAGTGCACAGCAGAGAAAAAAAGAACACTCACAAGGAAGGAAAGATGGACCATTCTTAACATGAGTATTATTTATCATATAGTCTTTCTTGAAATGGCAGTTTATTGTTGCATATTTTGAATCTCCTCATATGTTCTGCTATGCACACAACATACTTTTTATTCTTTCCAGCTTTGTATTTAAGTTCCAATATTTAAGTTTATAATGTGTTTTCTTTTTTCTTTTCTCTATTCTGTATTTGTGTTCTGACGTTTGAGTCTAAAATAAAATTTTGGAAACAATAGTAATAATAACTTAGGTAGAGATATCTATAACAATTATCAAATGTATATGTGAAACAAAGCTCAGAACCACAGATAACATGTTGACTGTCAGAGTCAAAATCCCAAAAGATTGAGAAAGACTAGAACACTGGGTCCTATCTAATAAGATTAAATGTAATATGGGTACAGATAAAGTCTTATCTTGGAGTTTAAAAATCAGTTTCACAATTAAAAAGTAGCAAAGGATAACACCAAATTGTCTTATAGAGATCTGTGAAGGCTCTATTATATCATAACATTAATTTAGGTCATCAGTGTCATATTGCGGTCAGAGTTAATTTGATTTCAGTCTGAATTATGAGACTCTATAGCTGCTGTTGGTCCTATCAGGCCAAATTTAGAGTGTCAGGTTTAGTTCTATGTAGAAGATTTTAAGAAGGACATTCAGAGTTTGGAGAGGAACCAGCATGGTGAACAATTTTAAAATTTTGCAATGTGAGGAGTGGCTAAAGGACCTAGGAGGTCAAAGGAAAGAAGGAGAGAAGATTCAGGAGGAATATTATAACTTCCTGCTTAGTATTTGTAAAAGACTGACTATTTCCCTCCCTCCTATCCCACCTCCCACTTCTTCTATTCTCTACTTTGATCCTGGCCCTTTTCAAAAGGAGGTGCTTCCAACTTCCCTCCCCCCGAGCCTGCCCTCCCTTTCATTATTCCCCCTTTCATCCTCTTCCCCCCCCTATTATCCTGGAGGGTGAGATACCCTATTTAGTGTGTATTTCACTTCCTCCTCAAGCCAGGTACAATGGGAATAAGGTTGACCCATTCCCTTTTGCCTTCCTATTCTTCCCAGCTATTGTAATCATTTTCCCTTGCCTCTTCTGTATGACATAGATTACCCCATTCTGTCTCTCCCCCCATCTCCTCTCATATTCCTCTGTGTGTGTGTGTGTGTGTGTGTGTGTATGTCTATATATGAGGGTATATGGGCAGATGAATACATATGTGAATGTGTGTATATATGTTTACAGTTATACATAGATAGAGGGCACAGGACCAATTTAACAGAAGGGATGATAGTTAAAAGGTGAAATTAAGAGGTGAGGGAGGAATATAAGGAGAGGAGCTGGGGAGAGACAGAATGGGGTATACTATCTCATACAGAAGAGGCAAGGGGACATGGTTACAATGGAGGGGAAGAATAGAGAGGCAAAATGGAATGGGTCAACCTTATTCCCATTGAATTTGGCTTGAGGAAGGAATGAAATCCACACTAAATAGGGTATCTCACCCTACAGGAGAGTAGGTGGGTGTAGCAGCAAGCACCCCAAGCACATCCTCGGGTTTTGCTGCCCCTACAGGTTCTTTAATCTGCTTTGTTAAAGGAAAGCAACTCAAAATGGGTTAACAAGCTTACTTTAATCAGTCAGACATGTATCGTTTACCTTGTTCAGGGGAAAAAGGTCAGCACCCCGAACTTCAAAGTATACAGGCAGAATTATCAAGACAGAAACAGATCAAGTAGACAGCTTTCCAAACTGTCCAGCCATTACATCCATACCAAATCAACATCTGGGTTTTTCAAAGCTGGGGGGGCCCTGGACAACAGCTTCCCAGAATACAGATCAAATCACAGAACACTTCTCAAAGTGAGCCCCAAATCAAAGCCTCACATCAGGGCTTATATAGCCTTCTCCTGGCTCAGAGAATGTAAAAACCTTTTGGACCCACTGGCCAATCAAAAAGTATCTACTGAAAAACAAGCCTCCCACCCCAGGCTTCAGGTGCACTTTAGCTTAGGGGCAGGGAGGATCTTCCAAATTTGCATTCCCATTACAGTGGGGAAGGTGATGAGAGGGGGGATGATGGAAGGGAAGGCAGGCTGAGGGGGAGGGAAGTTGGAAGCACCCTCTATTGAAAAGGGACGGGATCAAAGTAGAGAATAGAAGAAGTGGGAGGTGGGAAAGGAGGGAGGGAAATATAGTCAGTCTTTTACAATATATCTACTATATTATTGTTATGCATTAGCCACACATGTACATCCTATACTGAACTGCTTATCTTCCCTGTAAGGGTGGGTGGCAAAGGAGGAAGTGAATGAATCTGGAATTCAAAGTTTTAAAATCAAATATTCAAATATGTATGTATAAATATATACTTTTATCAATACTATTTTACATGTATTTGGGAAATAAGATAAACAGGCACTTGGGCATGGAGATCCACTGGAAAAGTCAAAAGGGGTATGGGAGAAAATATGGGAGAGGGCAGATTGGAGGAGGGGATATCCTTTGGGACTGCTATTTTGGGGGGTGGGTAAGGGAAAAATGGGGAGAAAATTTGTAACTCAAAATCTGGTGGAAATGAATGATTTAAATCAGAAGTTAATAAAGCATTTGAAAAAAAAATACTTCAAGCCGGCAGAAAGAAACAATTCAAATATTGAGGAACAGCAAGGATCGCACAGGATTTGGCAGCCTCTACACTGAAAGATCAGAGGCAGTGGATTACAATTTTCTGGAAGGCAAAAGAGCTCGGGTTACAACCAAGGTTCACATACCCAACGAGACTGAGCATATTCTTCCAGGCAAAGACATGGTCATTCAGTGAAATAAAAGATTTCCAGACCTTTCTGATGAAAAAGCCAGAGCTCAATGGAAAATTCAACCTCCAATTATGAGATGCAAGAGTGACATAGAAAGGGAAACAAGGGTAACACACACACACACACACACACACACACACACACACCCTGCTATTTAATAAGAGCAAACTTTTTATAGTCAAGTAGAGGGTATGAGTATAAAATATACAAAATAATGATTAAAAAAATCTTACTAAGGGCTAAAAAGGGACTGCAATAGAAGAAGAGGAAGGAATGAAGTGGAAAAGGGTAAATTATGCCACACAAAGAGGCATAAAAACAATGTATCAGAGGAAAACAAGGGAGGGAGACGAGTATAATATGAGCTTTTCCCTCATTGGTTCTGGTGCAAGGAGGGCATAACAACCAGTTAAGCATAGGCCTCTATGGAGAAGAGACACAAAACGTATCATATTAGAGGGAAGGAGGGGAGGGTGAGGAGCTTTGCATGAGATTTGTTCCTGTAACCCCTCGTGTGAAGAAGAAATAACATACTTCATTAAGTATAAAAATATCCTACAGGCAGTAGGAGGGAGAAAGTGCTACAAAAGGGCGAGTTGGTTAGTAGGGAGGGAAGAAGTAAGGGGGAAGGGGAGGAAAACGGAGGGGGCTGATAAGGGAATACTGAGGGAGGCGGCGGCCAAAAGCAAAACTATTAAGGAGGAGAATGGAGAAGGGGAGAAAAAATATAAGTATTAACAGGGGAGGGAATAGAATGGAGGGAAAGAAAAAGATAATAATCATAACTGTAAATGTGAATGAAATGAACTCTCCCATAATACAGAGGTGGATAGCAGAATGGATTAAAAATAATAATCCTACAATATGCTGTTTACAAGAAACTCATCTGAAACAGGGATACACGCAGGGTAAAGGTAAAAGGCTGGAGTAAAATATATCATGCCTCAGTTAAAGTAAAAAAAGCAGGGGTAGCAATCCTTATATCAGATAAAGCAAAAGCAAAAATTGATCTAATTTTTAATAAAGAAGAAAACTATATCCTGCTAAAAGGCACCATCGAGAATGAAACAATATCATTACTTAACATAAATGCACCAAGTGGTATAGCATCCAAATTCCTAGAGAAGAAGGTAAAAGAATTAGAGGAAGAAATAGCAAAATTATACTAGTGGGAGACCTTAATCTCCCCCTCTCTGAACTTAATAAATCCAACCTCAAAATAAACAAGAAAGAAGTTAAGGAAGTGAACAGAATTTTAGAAAGGATCGGTATGATAGATCTCTGGAGAAAACTGAATGGGGATAAAAAGGAATATACTTTCTTCTCAGCCGTTCATGGCACATACTCAAAAATCGACCCTGTTCCAGGGCATAAAGACCTCACAATTCTATGCAGTAAGGCAGAAATATTAAAATCATCCTCAGATCATGATGCAATAAAAATTATATTGAATAAAGGGCCATGGAAAGACAGATTAAAAAGTAATTGGAAATTAAACAATTTAATCCTAAAGAATGAGTGGGTCAAACAAGAAATTATAGAAACAATTAGTAATTTCATTCAAGAAACTGATAATAATGAGACAACATACCAAAATTTGTGGGATGCATTAATGGCAGTTCTTAGGGGAAAGTTTATATCCCTGAGTGAATACATGATTAAATTAGAGAAAAGGGAAGTCAACGAATTTAGCATGCAATTAAAAAATCTAGACAAAGAACAAATTCAAAATCCCCAATTAAATACTAAATTATTAATACTGAAAACCAAAGGAGAGATTAATAAAATTGAATAAGAAAAATATTGAATTAATAAAGAAAACAAGAGCTGGTTTTATAAAAAAAACAATAAATTTGATAGATCCTTAATTAATATGATTTAAAAAAAGAAAGAAGAAAACCAAATTGAGTATCAAAAATGAAAAGGGTGAATCAACCTCCAATGAAGAGGAAATCAAAGAAATAATCAGAAATTATTTTTCCCAATTGTATGCACATAAATTTCACAGTCTTAGGGAAATGGATGAATATTTATAGAAATATAAGTTGCCCAGATTAACTGAAGAGGAAGTAAATTACTTAAATAACTCAATCTCAGAAAAAAACAATTGAGCAAACCATCAGTCAACTCCCTAGGAAAAAGTCTCCAGGACCTGATGGATTTACTAGTGAATTCTATCAAACATTTAAAGAATAATTGATTGCAATACTCTACAAACTATTTGGGAAAATTAGTGAAGAAGGAGTCCTACCAAATTATTTTTATGACACAAATATGGTACTGATACCTAAATGAGGAAGAGATAAAACAGAGAAAGGAAATTATAGACCAATCTCCCTCTTGAATATAGATGCAAAAATTTTAAATAAAATATTAGCAAAAAGACTACAGTACTGTATTTCAAGAATGATACACTTTGATAAGGTAGGATTTATTCCAGGAATGCAAGGATGGTTTAATATTAGGCAAACCATCATAACTGATCATATCAACTACCAGAAAACACGATTATCTCAATAGATGCAGAAAAGGCTTTTGAAAAAATACAACATCCATTCCTATTAAAAACATTAGAAAGTATAGGAATAAATTGAGCCTTCCTTAAAATAATGGGTAGCATCTATGTAAAACCATCAGCAAATATTATATGTAATGGGGAGAAGCTAGAAGCATTTCCCATAAGATCAGGGGTGAAACAAGGGTGTCCACTATCACCCCTATTACTCAATCTGGTACTAGAAATGTTAGCAGTAGCAATTAGAGAAGAAAAAGAAATCAAAGAAACAAATTGGGCAAAGAAGAGACCAACCTATCACTCTTTTCAGATGACATCATGATATACTTAGAGAATCCTAGAGAATCAAGTAAAAAAACTACTTGAGAAAATAAATAAATTTGGCAAAGTCGGAGGATATAAAATAAACCCACATAAATCCTTGGCATTACTATATGTTTCCAATGAAATCAACAACAAGAGATAGAAAGAGAAATCCCATTTAAAGTTACTGTAGACATTGTAAAACATTTGGGAATCTACTTCCCAAAACAAACCCAGTTCACAACTACAAACACTCTTCACATAAATTAAGTCAGATCTAACTAATTGGAAAAAATATCAATTGCTCATGGCTGGGTCGAGCTAATATAATAAAAATTTACAATTTTACCTAAATGAAATTACATATTTAATTCCATACCAATCAATTTACCAAAAAACTACTTTATAGAGATAGAAAAAAAATAGTAACAAAATTCATTTGGAAGAATAAATGGTCCAGAATATCAAGGGAATTAATGAAAAGAAATGCTAGGGAAGGTGGACTAGCTATACCAGATTTCAATCTGTATTATACAGCAGCAGTCATCAAAACTGTTTTGTACTGGCTGAGGAATAGAGGAGTGGATCAATGGAATAGATTAGGCACAGGAGATTTAGCTGTCAATGAGTATAGTAACCTATTGTTTCATAAACCCAAAAACCCCAGTTTTGGGGATAAGAATTCACTACTTGACAAAAACTGCTGGGAAAACTGGAATATAGTATGGCAGAAACTGCGCATAGACCATTATGCAACACCATATACCAAAATCAAGTCTAAATGGGTGCATGATCTAGGTGTAAAGGTTGATACTTTAAGCAATCTCAGAAAACAAGGAATCATTTACCTGTCAGATTTGTGGAGAGAAACTTTATGACTAAACAATAATTAGAGAGCATTATAAAATGTAAAATGGATAATTTTGATTACATTAAATTGAAAAGCTTCTGTACAAACAAAGCCAATATAACCAAAAGGGAGGTAGGAAATTGGGAAAGAATTTTTCCAACCTATGTCTCTGATAAAGGACTCATTTCTAAAATATACAGAGAATTGAGCCAAATCTATAAGAATACAAGTCATTCCCCAATTGATAAATGGTCAAAGGATATGAACAAGACAGTTTTCAGAGAAAGAAATTAAAGATATCTACAAGCACATGAAGAAATGTTCTAAATCACTATTGATTAGAGAAATGCAAATCAAAACAACTCTGAGGTACCACATCTCACCAGTCAGATTGGCTAAAATGACAAAACAGGAAAATGACAAATGCTGGAGAGGATGTGGACAAATTGGAACACTAATGTATTCCTGGTGGAGTTGTGAACTGATCCAACCGTCTGGAGAGCAATTTGGAATTATGCCCAAAGGGCTATAAATAATTTCATACCCTTTGACCCAGCAATACCACTTCTAGGTTTGTATCCCAAAGAGATTATAGAAGTGGGGAAAACCCCATATGTCCAAAAATATTTATAGCAGCTCTTTTTGTGGTAGCAAAGAATTGGAAATTAAGGGGATGCCCATAAATTGGGGAATGGCTGAACAAGTTGTGGTATATGCTTGTTATGTAATACTATTGTGCAATAAGAAATGAGGAGCAGATGGACTTCATATTTACCTGGAGAGCCTTATACAAACTGATGCTGAGTGAGAAGAGTAGAACCAGGAGTAATTTGTACGCAATTACAGACACAATGGATTTGTGACGACCAACTTTGATAGACTGGACTCTTCTCAGCCATTCAGAGACATAAGTCAATCCCAAAAGTCTCATGATGCCAGAGAAAGAACTTAGATTGAACCCAGATTGAAGCAAACTACCTGCCCTTTTTTGTCTTCTTGTTTTGTTTTTTTTCCCTTTTCCTCTTCTTCATTCCATCTGTTACAATCTTTCTTTATAACCTGACTAATGCCTAATGTGAAAATATTTGCAGATACTATACTTGATTGTATGCTGCCATGGGCGGAGGCGGGGGGAAGGGAGAGAAAATTTGAAACTCAAGGAGTTGTGGTAATGAATCTTGTAAAATGAAAGCAAACAAATTAATAAAAAATACAAAAAATGTGAAATTGAAAGATGAGAGAAGAATATAATGAGAGGTGATGGGGAGAGACAGAATGGGGTAAATTATCTCATATAAAAGAGGCAAGGGAAAACTATTACAATGGAGGGGAAGAACAGGAAGGCAAAAGGGAATGAGTCAACCTTACTCTCATTGAATTTGGCTTAGGGAGGGAATGACATACACATTAAATAAGGTATCTCACCCTACAAGAGAGTAGGGGGGAAGGGCATGAGAGGGGGAATGATGGAAGGGAGGGCAGGTTAGGGGAAAGGGAATTTGGAAGCACCCACTTTTGAAAAGGGACAGGGTCAAAGTAGAGAATAGAACAAGTGGGGTGGGGGTGGGATAGGATGGAGGGAAATATAGTCAGTCCTTCACAATATATCCACTATGGAAATGTTTTGCGTAGCTTCATATGTACAACCGATATTGAATTGCTTATCCTTCCAGTAAGGTTGGGTGACAAGGGAGGAAGGGAAAGAATCTGGAATTCAAAGTTTTAAAACCAAATGTTTAAAAAATATTATTTTTTTACATGCAGCTGGGAAATAGATAGATAGATAGATAGATAGATAGATAGATAGATAGATAGATAGATAGATAGATAGGCACTGGGGTATAGAGATCCATCTTGCCCTACTGGAAAGTCAGATGGGGAATGGGGGAGGATATAGGAGATAGCAGATTGGGGGATGGGGTATACAGTGGGATCACTGTTTTGGAGTGGTAGGCAGAGGAAAGATGGGGAGAAAATTTGTAGCTCAAAATCTTGTGCAAATGAATGATGTAAACTAAAAATAATCATTAAATTTAATTAAAAAAACAAACAAAAACTTAAAGGGAGGATTTAATATTTGATGCTGGAGAAAATAGGGAGTCTCTGAAGTTTATTAAGTGCGGGATGAGATGATCAGCTCTGAGCTTTAGGAATACCAATTTGACAATTTTCAGATTTCCAGTTGCTTCTGCAGGATCATAGAGCATCAGAGCTGGAAAGAAATTTTATGAGGAAACTGAATCCCAGAGAAGTAAATGACTTCACCACATTCATACAGGTAGCAGATAAGAGAGACAAGATTTGAATTCAGTTCCTTTGGCCTTGAATAGAATGTGTTTTCCTACTATATCATACAATTTATAAGTAAAGGACACAGTGGAACATTTAAGGGTCACTGGGATTCACTGAGGTTGGGTCAATCAATTTTTTATGTGGGTTATTTGCCATTTTGGAATTTTGAGAGAGATTTTTTTTTCAAAACATTCTGTTACTGAACACGACATAAGATGGGGCATCAGTTGGAAAAGCCACACAGATCTGTTGCAGCTGGGTTATATAAAAAGGAGATGATTTAATAGAAAACATTAGGCTTTGCACATTTTGATTGCCTATTTTCTCTATGTAGATTTCTCATTACAGTAGCCACAGCTGCAGCCTGAAGGTGTCCTTTCACTGATGATTGTGGCCATCATCCTGGTGCAAAGTACTTTGTTTTGTTGCCAAATAGCACACACAGCTTTTTTAGCTATGACTGTAGGAGTGTTCACTTCTTATTAGCAAAGAGCAAGATTTTCTTTCTCTAGTATTAAGAAACAACAGAAACATGTGCTGAAGTCAGAAGATATTATTTTGCTGTGTGGGGAAAGCCTGATGCTGTTACACTTCTTCTGTCCAGTAAGAGGTATTCACTGGGTGTGTGGAACAGGAGAGGGTACAGGGCAGTTGTGAGGTCTTCCCGTAAAATATCAGGGGCTCCGTAAGTGAAAACAATCTTTTTTTTTTAATGAGTATCTCTGAAAGGTAACTTGATTAATAAACTTTATGTCATAAAAACTAGATGACTTCAAAGATTCAATAGCTATGCATCTATACTAAGGCTAAAAGAGTCAATAATGTCTTTAGGTTCACCAATTTAGAGTGCTTTATGAGAACCATTATGAGAGGCCATGTAACAAAGCAGATAATAATGAATGCTGCACTCACTCAGGAAGTATCTTGTCTCAGAGCCAACTTGCCATCTAATATTGGGCAACTCACTTAACTCCTCTCAGACTTAATTTCCTCCTTTATAAAATGAGGAAAGTAATATCACTTACCTCATAGGATGGTTATGAGGATTAAATGAAATAGTGTATGTAAAGCATCTTGCAAAACCTAAATGTCATATATTGCTGTTTGGAAACTATAAAGAATTGCTGGCTAAATGTGCTAACTGCTCAGTGAAAATCATATTTAGTATTGTGTACATAGAAAGTTCAATAAACAATTGTTGAAAGGACAGACAGATGGACGGATGGACGGATAAAGTTACTTTCTTTAGGTTTGAACACCAGAATGACCTCCATCAAGAACACCAATACTTTTGTCTACTCTTTTTATCTTAAATGATTTATTAACTTCTGGTTTACATCATTCATTTCCGCCAGATTTTGAATTACAAATTTTCTCCCCATTTTTTCCCTACCCACCGACCCAAAATTGCATTCCCACAGGATATCCTCTCCACCAATCTGTTCTCTCCCATATTTTCTCCCAAAACCCTTGCCACTTTTCCAGTGGATCTCTATGCCTCAGTGCCTGTATATCTTATTTCCAAATTACATGTAAAATAGTATTAATAATAGTGTGTGTATATATATATATATACACATATACATATACGTATATATTTGAAAATTTGATTTTAAAACTTTGAAGTCCAGATTCATTCCCTTCCTTCCTTGTCACCCACCCTTACTGGGAAGATAAGCAGTTCAGTATAGGTTGTACATGTGTGGCTAATGCAAAACAATAACATAGTAGATACACTATAAAAGACTGACTATATTTCCCTCCCTATACCATCTCCCACTTCTTCTATTCTCTACTTTGATCCCGTCTCTTTTCAAAAGTAGGTGCTTCCAACTTCCCTCCCTCCCCAGCCTTCCCTCCCTTCCATCATCCCCCCTCTCATCCCCTTCCCGCCCTACTCTCCTGTAGGGTGAGATACCCAATTTAGTGTGTATGTCTTTCCCTCCCTGAGCCAAATTCAATGGTAAAAAGGTTGACCCATTCCCTTTTGCCTTTCTCTTCTTCCCCTCCATTGTAACCATTTTCCCTTGCATATGAGATACTTTACCCCATTCTTTCTGTCCCAATCTCCTCTCATTATATTCCTCTCTCACCTCTTAATTTCACCTTTTAAGTATTCTTCCTTCCTGTTAAATTGGTCCTGTGCCCTCTATCTATGTATACCTGTAAACATATATACACACATTCACATATGTATTCATATGCCCATATAACCTCATATATAGACATACATACATATTACATATACATATACATATACATATACATATACATATATTCCCTTACTGAGAAAAGTTTCATAAGTTATAATTATTGTTTTTCCATGTTGGAATGTTAATAGTTCAACTTTGATAAATTCCTTATGATTTCTTTTCCCTGTTTACCTTCTCATGCTTCTCTTGCTTCTTGTATCTGAATGTCAAATTTTCTATTCAACTCTGGTTTTTTCAGCAAGAATGTTTGAAAGTCCTCTATTCCACTGAATAACCATATTTTCCCCTGAAACATGATACTCAGTTTTTCTGGGTAGGTGATTCTTGGTTTTAATCCCAGCTCCTTTGACCTCCGGAATATCATATTCCAAGTCCTTCGATCCCTCAGTGAAGAAGCTGCCAGATCCTGGGTTATCCTGATTGTGTTTCCACAACATTCAAATTGTTTCTTCCTTGCTGCTTGTAATATTCTCTCCTTCATCTGGGAATTCTGGAACCTGGCTATTATATTCCTAGGAGTTTTCTTTTTGGGATCTTTTTCAGGAGGTGATCAGTGGATTCTTTCAAGCTCTATTTTACCCTCCGGTACTAAAACATCAGGGCAGTTTTCTTTGAGAACTTACTGGAGGATGATTTCTAGGTTCTTACTTTGATCATGGCTTTCAGGTAGTCCAATAATTTTTAAATTCTCTCTCCTGGATCTATTTTCCAGGTCAGTGGTTTTTCCCATGAGATATTTCACATTGCCTTCTGTTCTTTCATTTGTTTAGATCTGTTTAACAGCTTCTTGATTTCTCATAAAGTATTTAGCTTCCATTTTCTCCAATCTATTTCTGAAGCAATGATTCTCCTCATTGAGCTTTTGAGATTTTTTTTCCATCTGGAAAATTCGACTTTTTAAGGCATTCTTCTCTTCATTGCCTTTTTGAGCCTCTTTTGCCATTTGAGTCAGTCTGTTTTTTAAGGTATTGTTTTCCTCAGTCAGGCTGTTGACTCTCATTTCATAATTTCCTTGCATTGTTCTCATTTCTTTTCCCAATTTTTCCTCCAGTTCTCTTATCTGCTTCTTAAGGTCCTCTATGGCCTGTAACCAGCTTGTATTTTCCTTTGAAGCTTTTGGTGCAGGAGTTCTGACTTCACTGTTTTCCTCCTGTTCCATGCTTTGCTCCTTTTTGTCCCCAATATAGGAGTTTAATGTTGGAATTTTCTGTCTGCTTTGCTTCCTTTGCCTAGTCATGTTGCCCCTCAGTCACTTGACCCCTGGGCTTTTTGCCACAGTAGGTATCTGCCACCAGACAGGGGAGCTTTCATCCCAAATGCTGGGGTTTTCTCAGCTGCTGGAGGTATTAGATGGGTGCCCTCTCTGTGGTCTCCACATGTTCTGGCAAGCTGGACAAACACGCCAGGACCTCCACCCTAGACTGCAATCCAGATCCAAACAGGTTAAAGCAAGAGCAATTACCCCTCAGACTGGTGCTTGGTCCCTCAATCCTCTGCAGGCCAGGAGCTGAAGCTGCCACGTGGCGCTGGCTGGCTGTGCTAGCATCTCAGTGGCTTCTTGCCCCAGGGGGCAAATGCCACACACTCCCACTTACTTGGTCCCAAAGTCCAGACTGCACAGACCTCTCACTTTGTCCTTCGCATCTATGTGTTGATAATTCTGGAAACTGCCACAGTTGCTGCTGATCTGGAATCCCTCTGGCCAGTGGCTGTTATTGCCTGCCCTGGGCCTAAATCCTAGGCATGGGGCTGGGCTTGGCTCCCAGAGTGCTGTGCTAGATTCCTGCCGGCCTTCCAGGCTATCCTCAGCAGGAGGTTAGCTTCTCTGTGTCATTTTGTGGGGTCTGCAGCTCTAAAGTTTGTTTAGAGTCCCCTTTTTACATGGATTGGGAAAGGTGGAAGCCGGAGCTACAGGGGAGGTTGTGTTTCTACTCTGCCATCTTGGCTCCACCCCACTTTTGTCTACTCTTAACTTCCATTCTTCAGTGTTCCCTCCGTGTCCCTTGTAGTGGCATCATTAGGTAATATTGGTAATTAAGAATGTCCCATTATTTCAAGTGAAAGTTTGGGTCATTAATAGGACTATAGTTTCCCCAAAGCAATCCAGCCCACTTTGCTTCTTTTTTTCCAACTCTAAAACAAATTCGTTATCCATTTGTAGACCTTTACTTTCCTCCAAAACATATTTACTGATGGATAAGCTCTGAGCCCCTTAAAATTGTAGTTACCTAAAATAAAATATCTGGGATTAATGTAATAGGCAAGATGTCAAAGTGATTATTTTCCAGAACTCCTGCAACTTAAAAACTAAGAAAAAGAATAAGCATGCTTCATACAAAAAGTAATTGAAGTTAAAAATGTAAACTAAGTGTGCCCAAGTAGCCAAGAAGATTACACAGAAGCTCAGGGTTCCAGGATAAACTGAGAGGCTCATAAATTGTCACTTTCCTTTCCTTAGTTTGAGCCCCTGCTGCCTGTGATCCTTTCATTTTAGAGGGTCAGGAACTACTACTCCCAATTTCATTGAACCACTTAACATAGAGATATTTACTGCAAAGATAAAACAATAATAAATATAACAACATTTACTCCTCCACCCCCAGTGCATACTCTCCCCTATATCACTTCAATTTCTGAGAGAGGAGTCTCAAAACCTTGCTCAGCTCCTATCTACATAGTATTGGTACCATCAAATTCACTTCCAGAGGCAACATCTCTCAGATAAGCTACCACTGAAGAGGGAGCCTGAAGGTAACTGACAAAGGTCACTTCTTGCTCCTCAAGCATTACTGCTATTCAGGTTACAAACATGGACTTTATAATGCTTTGATGCCAAAGGAGGCTCCATTCTCTTCATAACTTGATAGCAACAATGATGTTTGTGTACAAAACTCAACTGTGAAATAAAGGAACTCTCTAGACCTTTCTTACTTATAAGGTCATAGTCATCAACTCCCTTCATCAATTACCAAGATCGCCCAGGAACACTAAATTGATAATTTGTCCAGTTCTTTGATCACAATGAAAGACCACAATTGGCAGTGGAAAATGAGGCAGCAATCACACTTTAATAAGGTACAGAGGGTATAAAGGCAAGCAGCAAAAGTGGTATAAAGGAGGACAACAAATTGGGGCATGGGATGGTAGCATTGAGAAAAGGATGGGCATGGGGAGAAGCAGAAACTATCCTTCATTTAATCATGGATTTGAGTTGGGAGCACTAGGCAACATGGGCATGATGGAGATGGTAGAGACCTCAGTGGGCAGGAGTTTAAGGTCTCATTTCTATAGAGTATTTTGGGGAAACAGAGTAACTCCTATCTGTGCTACCCATTAGAGTTAATTCATTAACAAATCCACATCATCTCAAAGTTATTGGCACCTTTTCAATGTTCTGCTGCTCTGGAACCGTGGAGATCTGGAACTTGTCTGGAATTTACACATCATAGGACCAGAACCTTGAATGCCTAGCTGGCTTCTGTTCATTCAGCACATATTACCAAGCTGTGAATTCTGGTTAATATATTGTCAATTATACTTTGATCTCTGGGATAGTTTGTATGTGATTTAAAGGTCCGCCTTTACAATCTTATTTTCTACTCTTGCCCCTTTTTCCTGGCTATTTATAAAGTTACTATGCTGACTAGAAGGTGATGGGGTGGGGAAGATGGTCAAAAGAGCCAGCACAAAATACAGTTTTAACACAAACACTATGGCACTGAGGAAGCAGTTGAAACTAAAAAAAAAAATTTTTGAATGACCCTAAAACCTGAAGAACTTCCTCTTCATCACTTGGTTAACTGACATGAACAATTTATGGAATGTCTGCTCATATTCTACTTTCTTCCTTGCATGTCTCCAAAAGCCTCCAAGAAATAGTTCCTTTGCACCTATGGAAAGATATCACTATAGGGTCTATACATATACCATAGCCTCATTGAATAAGGTAAAAATTCCAAAAATAACACTAGATCACTTAAGTAATTAGAGCTCCCACTAAGAATTGTCTCCCTAAGAATCCTCTCTCTCTCTCTCTCTCTCTCTCTCTCTCTCTCTCTCTCTCTCTC
>NW_027187315.1:7176069-7190894 GCF_028583685.1 Petaurus breviceps papuanus
TCTCTCTCTCTCTCTCTCTCTCTCTCTCTCTCTCTCTCTCTCTCTCTGTCTGTCTCTCTGTCTCTGTCTGTCTCTCTGTCTCTCTGTCTCTCTGTCTCTCTCTCTCACACACACACACACACACACACACACACACACACACACACACACTCCACTACCGTCTATCCACTCGAGTCAGGGGCATAGTTAATCCCAGTGGCCCCATAACAGGGACTCAATATGAATGCCCCATAACTCCACAATAGGCGATAAACACTCAGTGAAGAGGCTTGAAGAGGCTTAACTCAGTCTTTAGCCAGAAGGAGAAAAGTGATCAAAATCATTGTAGCTCCTTTTTAATGTTTCTAAGTTAGCTGTAATCTCTGTTCAGTGGCCAAGATTGATATTGCTTCCTCATCTCAAAGTGCTAGTCCCCTTTTAGCACTAATGAAGCCCATGTGGATGGGCAAAAGCCTGCAGAGCAGCTCTGTGCTTGCTTCTGGGAAGGTGCACTTTAATACAACTCTCCTTATGTTTATAATCAGTGCAGCAATACATGATGACCAAACAACCTTGAAATTTTGCTTTTAGCCTCTGGACACACAATAAAACCCATTCTGTCAACTCCTTTCTTTGCTTTTCCATATATCCTGCAACTCTGAAGATGTCACCCTCTAGCTCACCCCATTCCTTTTTGCTCCCTATTACCTGCTAGTATCAAGTATAAATTCTATTTGGCATTTAAAGCAATCCACAACCTTACCTCTTTCCCATCTTTCCAGTCTTTTAGTATATTGCTTCCCATCCATGCCTTCTAGAGTATAGTCAAACTGACCTACTTTCTGTTCCTCACTCCCTCTGCTCCATTTCCTTTATTCCATTATTCCATGCTTCTGTAATGGATGCCTTTCTATACCTGGAATGCTAATGTCTTCATTTTGAACTCTTACACTCACTGGCAAACTCAGCTCAATACTATCTCCTGCAAGAGGCTTTTCATCATCCTCTTGCTGCTAGTACCTTCCTCTCTAGACTATTTTCCATCCATTCTATACTAATCTATGTATATTTTTCTCCAACTCCACACTTTATTAGAATGTAAACTCCTTAGGGGTAAGGACTTTTATTTTTCTTTCTGTACTCACTGCTTAGCACATGCCTGGGTGGTTGGTTTCCTTTAAAACTAAAATGTCAAGATTGATATAATTCAGCTTATCCAGGAATATATCTATGCATTAGTCACTGAGCAAGTGTCTACTACCATACCCTGAAGGAGCATTTCCATTGGTCCTTCACCTTTCCCTTTCCTTGAGGGTAAGGGCCAAAAGCAATGCTTCCCTAGTATGTGAGTATGCTTTATACATGGGCACATACTTTGCAAGTTTGTGATTGAATTTGTTAACCATGGGAGTTTCAATGGAGCATTGAGTTAGTGGCTTGCTTTGAATGCCAAACAGTGATAGATATATACAAAATAGAAAGAAAAATATGTCAATTTTTTTTTAATTTTCAAGAAAAACAAGAAAGAGTCTAAGATGGACATTTTTATTGCTACTTTGTTAAATTTAATATATGCTCTAAAAATACTGTTTGCGATAAAAGTTCTCCAATTCATGGATACTCCTCTTTTGTATTCTTCTTTGAATATGAAAATATTTGTGTTTGTTAACGATTTTAAAATTTATTATAAAATATAAAATAAAGAAAATAAATTAAAGGATGAATGGAAAGGATATTTTAAAAATCAAAGGAGTCCAAGTTACTTCCCAAAATACATATCCTGCAAAAAATAGCCTAATCAAAGAAAAAATATGGATTTTCAATAAAAGAACAGCATTTGAAGCATTATTGAAACAAAAAATGAACAGAATATTTGACTTGCTATCACCTCAAGCATCAAAAACACAAGAAAGGTACAGTAAGTTCAATTAATCAAGGAAATACAAAGCAATGAAATCAGTTCACTCAAATTTATAGCCTGTGTATTTTTTTAAAGGAGAGTATAAACTGAGGTGTAGAAAAAAGAACAAAGAGGGACAAATGGCTTAAAGGGAGCTTTTAAAAACCTGAAGGAACTTGGAGGAAGACATGAATATTCAACTGACTAAATCTTATGACCCTATGTATAGGAATGCATATATTTTATATGGGGCTTGATACAGTGGGAAGTTACATAGACTACAAATAGGCTAAATTATAGAGCTAGAAAAAATAGCAAAATTTATCTAAAAGAACAAAAGATAAAGAATCTGAAGAGACATGCTGAAAAAGTAGAAAATTAGAAAAGTAAATCAGTAGCATGAACTCCATCAAGAAAAATCCAGAACCATCAAATTCTGTAACTCAACAAAATTTAAAACATAAAAATGCATGGCAAAGAACTCCACATTTTATAAGAACTGCTAGGAAAAAAACTGTAAAGGAATTTGGCAGAAAATAGTACCAAACTGGCATCTTACACTTTATACCAAAATAAGATCAAAATGGATATACAATGTGGATATAAAAGATCACACCATTAAAAAAGATAGAAGAAAATGAGATAAGGTACCTTAACTGCTATGGCTAGGGGAAGATCAGTTAACCAAACAAGGATCATAGACTTAGAATGAAAAGGAATATTAAAGGTCATCTACTCCAACTCAGAGATAGCTAGCTAGGTGGTCCAGTCTATAGAGTACTGGTCTTAGAATCAGGAAGACTCATCTTCCTGAGTTCAATTCCAGCCTCAGACACTTACTAGCTATGTGACCCTGGAGAAGTCACTTAACCCTATTTGCTTCTATTTCCTCATTCATTAAATGAGGTGAAGAGGGAAAAAGCAAACCACTCCAGTCTTTTTGTGAAGGAAACACCAAATGGGGTCACAAAGAACCAGACATGACTGAAATAACTCAGCAACCATAACAATGGGGAACTGACTAATGGTTGGTCCAGCCATCAGAATATGCACAGAATCCTCCTCTAACTGCAAATTCTGAAAGCAGAATTTATCCCCTACATAGGAGAAGTAATTGGCAGAATATTAAAAAAAAAAACTTTGAATCCATGGTTATGAGTCTCTCCAAAAAAATTAAAATGAGTTATGCTGAAGTGCAAAAATTTTTTGAGAAACAAAATATAATACAATTTCTATACAGGCAAAATATGTTGATCTTGAAGACAAAATTAAGATAATCTACCTAGGGATTATAAGGTCTCCCAGAATAACAAATCAAATCAGAAAACTTGAACAATATAATGAAAGAAATAATATTAGATAACCACCCAGAACTTCCAAGCATTGAAAACAAAGTTCCAATCAAAAAGATCTACAGATCAGCTCAAGAAATGAAACAAACACCTACGCTGCAAACTTTAAGATATATATTGGCTAAATATGACAATTCCATTTACAAATAACAAATAAAAAACTTTCATGTATAAAAGAAAGGAAACCTATATAATACAAGATTATTATGCACCCACCAGCAACTTTAGATGAGAATGGAATATGTCCCAAAGAGGAAAGGAACTATAAAAGCCAACCAAAACATTTATATTCTAAAAATATGATCCTAATATCAATTAGAAAAGATATGCATTTGTTAAAAATGAGTCATTTGAAACATTCTTATGAAAATACATAAGTAGATTGTGTGCTTTGAAAATAGGTAAACAAATATAGATAACCAGGAAGACACAAGTATTAAAAAAAAAAAAAAACTGGCCCCTCAGGCAATACAAGCTGCTTCAACTTTCTCTGTGTCTTGTAGAGGGGGAAAAGTTTAATTTTGTTGTTTCTTGGCATTTAATGGGGGGGTTGTTGGCAGAAACTACAACAGTCTTTTTTTTTTCAAGTTTTTCAAATGAGTTTTTATTGGATTTTATTTCAAATGTATTTTCTAAATCACATGTCATTTGCCCACTGCTAAAATATATTTAGTCTTCATAGCTTCAGAATTTGATGGAGAATTAAAGATCATGCTATCTGAATTCAGTCTTCATGTACTACTTTACATGCTTTTGAAACCTGAATTTTAAATAATAACCCCTATTCCAAATGTAGAATTCCAGCGCATATATTGTGCACTTGTATACAGAACTCTTCCCAAAACTAATATAGCAAATGTGAACAATGACTTATGCCTAATTTAAGGGCAGGAGTGAGGGAAGAGGCAATGATTAAATGCCACCCAAAATGGGATATTCATAGATTTAAAAATAAAATGGAACCAGTGTTTACAGAATTGCTGAATGCATTCCAGAGCCTGTTCACAATGGTGTATAGACTTGACAAATTGTCTTTGCAGAGGACAGAGTATGGCACAAGCACATTATAGATTATGGATTAGCCTTCTCTTTTGTTAATTCATCATGTTGTTGCCTTATTGTAGTTCTTGGTATCAGCCTGTGTAAACAACTGCAATCAGTTTGCCTATTGATAGTGAGAATAAGTATATTAGCTTAGCATGAGCAATGCCATTTTGCTGTAAGCTTCTATTTTCTTACTAAGTAGTTGTTATGTAAGTCATTTTTTCTGTAATAACATAAGCACTCTAGAGGTATATTGGCAATGATATGTGTCCCCCAAATATGGTAAACAACTGAAAAACATTGACTAATAGTATTAAGAAACTAAAGCTTTGATTGGTAGTTTCTTTTTATCACAAATTGGGTAATTGATCATCAATATGAATTTAGATGTACCTTGTAAACACCCCTTACTCAGAATCATAAAAACTCACTGGACATTGTAGTCAATCAACTGACTTCTTGGTGATCACCAGAATTGACTCCTCAGTTCTCACATTTGGAGGTCTAATAACCCTGTGTTCATTCACTGTTGATTTACCAGAATGACACCTCAGATGGTGACGCACAACTTTTGGCTGGGCAAACATTGTCATGAACATCTATCTGAGACACACTTAATCGGTACATTTAGGAATCCTGTCAGTGGTTTGTCTAGAGGGGTTGATCTTTGTATTGTTGAACAGAAAATTGTAAGTTGTCAATTGTCAGTCAATGAAGAGTGGTTTTATGCAATGTTGAGTGTAAGTCTGATTATGTGTTTCTGCTATGCTAGTACCATGTGTAAGAGTAAATTGGTTTGGTTCATGTATTGTGTCTTAGACTCTTGTAGATAATTCTTATATGAGAGAAGGTTGAGAGTTTTGGGGAAAAAAGTCTCAGAACATCTTAAACTGTGGGTCACAACCCCGTATAGAAGGTTGCATAACTGAATGTGGGAATTGTGAAAAATTTGGCAACAGTAAAAGGTTTCTGAACACACAATGACCAAAAATTAGATCAAAATCAAATGTGTAGTGAATCTGAGATGAATTCTGGCAGCACTTGCTGCTGCTGCATTGTATGACTTCACTGCAGCCCTGGTTCTGAATGCACAACATGCTTACTTTGCACTGTGCATGCCTTCACACAATGCAATGCCAACAAAGGCTGCCAGAAGCACCTCAGTTCATATTTGAGACCCTTGCATTTTATGAATTGCAGTGTTTTTACTGTACATATAAAGTCTTCTTTTATTATAGAAACATATTTTAACTACAGAAAATAAAGACTTTTAATATTTTCCTACCATCATTCCTCAGCATGTAAGCATAAGATTAGCATATCTTTGGATTAGATTGTGTTAGAATGTTTGATTTTTGAAATTGCTTTTATCTCCTTTTACAGAAACATGATTAACTGCAGCAAGACAAAAGCCTTATACAGTATTTCTCCACCATCACCACTGTATGTGTATTGTGAACATCTTTTTTTTTAAATAAGCACAAACAAATATAACTTCACAAACTAAAGCTAAAATTTATTTGAGAAATTATTAGCAATGTTGATTTATGTTTTAGGACAAAAACATTTTTTCAATTATGGGTAAGTGGTTAAATTTAGACAGAAGAGGTAAAAATATTGATATCAATGCAGCAGAGTCTTTGCTACCAGGTTGTAGTACACCTAAATTGACAAGAAAAGGAATATATGTTGAATCATTTTTGCAATATGGATTTACTTCTAATAATGATTGTGATGTGGGAAAACCTCTTTGCTTAATTTGTAATGAAGTTTTGGCTATGCAGAGCATGAAATCAGCCAATTAAATTGACAGCATACTACAAGAAGCCAAAAGAATCTTTTGAATGACTTTTAAAATATTCAAATAAAGGAAAACAATGTTTTGAGAAATTTGTTACTCTTAATGAAAAGTACTACTTACATCTAATGAAACTTCTTATTTAATTGCAAAAACAAAAAAGCCCTATTTAATAGGAGAAGATCTCATGTTCCCTGATGCTATTAAAATGTTATAAATAGTTCTTGGGAAAAAGTATGGGATGAACTTTGTAAAATTCCTTTATTGAATGATACTATTTCCAAAAGAATTTCTGAAATTAGTAATGACTAATTCCAGCAATTTATTACCAGACTTAACAGCAGTCCAAAGTTTGCAATTCAGTTAGATGAAACAGCTGACATTTCTAACATGGCAGAGTTGTTACTTTATGTAAGATATGTTTATGAAGGAAGCCTAATGTAATGGAAAGCAATATAGTACTTTTTGTTGTTTTTCTGGATTGAATTTTAGTTAATCAATTGCCTTTGAGCCTTGCCTTTGATTATATTGAGAGTTTTTTGATTGGAAACAGCATGTGTTGTACTGCCCTTAATAGACCTAAAGGAGTTTTAAGATCTTCCCTGTCCTTAATAGGCCTGAGGGAATTTGAAGATCTCCCTTGCCCCTTAATAGGTCATATGTAATCACATGGGAATCCAAAATAAGAGGAACTTTAAAAAAGGGTAAAACAGGAAGGAGCAGATAAAAGCAGGAGCAGAGCTGGGAGCAGGAAGAACCAAGAGGGAGAATGTGATGTTGGTGCTCTGTCTGTTGATCTATTTTACTTTCTCAGACAGAAGTCCTGTCTGTTGTTCTGTGTTGATTTCTCAGAGAGAAGCCCTGTCTGTTGTTCTGATTGGTTTCTCATACAGAAAGTGAATTGAAATGATAGCTCTGGTAATGTGTGTAAATATTGTTGTAGCCCTGTTAAGTTTTGTTTTCCTAGAAACAGAAACTGTGAAGAGCTTGAAGTGGAGCAGTTCCCATGAACTGAGTTATAGAACAGGAGTGGAATCTGCCTATGTGTGAATCAAGAGTTAGGATCAGTCAGCCTGTGGAGAAGGAGACATGGGATTTGGAAGCCAGCTTCAAGTCACATGAAAGAGGACTTTACTTTGGATACTCTGTATTGACTGATGAGATTTGTAACTTACTATGACACAGGAGTGGATGGTGTTTGTACTTTCTGCTATGCTTTAAGGATGATTGGCTTAAGGATGATTGGAAGCCAGTCTCTAGTCAAAATGAAACAAGACTTTTCTTGGATAGCTTGTATTGACTGTGGCGATTGCAACCTACTGTGACCTAGGGGTGGATCTTGTTTGTATTTTCTGCTGCTCCTTAAAGATGACTATAATATATACTGAATGATATGTTTTGTTTAAGACTATATGGCCACCTTAGTAATAAATTGTTATGTTATGTTGTAGTGAATGTTATGCTTTAGTTTCTTGAATGTTATGCTTTAGTTTATTTCTGAATAGAGAGTTCATTATATTATGCGATTAGGCCCTCAAAAGTTATTCACAACAGTAGTCCTCTGGCGAGCTGCCATGAATGGCTTTACACATAAATGAGGAATTATTGTTTTGTCACCCTTCAGAAGGGCACACAAGAAAGGAAGATATATATCTTAAAGTCAATGAGTTTTTCATAAATGAGAGTTTATAGTAGAAAAACTACATTGGAGTCTGTTCAGATGGTGTTGGAACAATGGTGGGCAAGAATTTTGGATATGTAGCAAAAGTTAAAGCTGGTGGCAATGAATATATCACTTTTACTTACAATATGATCCATCAGGAGGTACTCAGAGCCAAAAAAATATCATTTTAGATGTTTTCCTTTGCAATACTATAGAAATCATTAACTTCATTAAAATCTGTGCCCTTAATAATCATTTATTTTAAAACCTTTGGCAAAACATGACCTCAATTACAGAAACTTATCACTACATGCAGAGGTAAGGTGGTTCTAAAGCAGGTGAAATTTCAACAGATTATTGAAATGGAAAGATGAAGTTGCTATACTCTTGACTGAGCAGAAATCCTATTTTGTTCCTTTTTCTCAAAATTACTTATAAATTTCAAAACTCTGTTTATTAGTTGGACACTTTTGGAAAACTCAATGATTTAAACATGTTGTTTCAAGGAAAATTTGAAACATATTTATGTTAAAAGATAAAATTTAAAGTTTTACTAAAAAATGAAATATGGAAGAATAGGATGGAAAATGATTCTTTAGAAATGTTTACAGCTACAGATGATTTTATAGTGGAAAATAACCTTCCAAAAGTTTTAATTGTAAGAGTTATAGTTGATTATCTGAATTGCCTGGGGACACAATTTCAGAAAAACTTCCCTTCAAATTTTGATTCTAAAGAAAACACTAAGTTGGGTTCAAAAATCATATTCAATTTAAACAAAAAATGTCAGTTATCTGCCATTAAAAGTTCAAGAAGAATTTGCCAAGTTATCAAGTGACACAGGTTTAAAACTTGTGAATTTTGGCTGGGGATTAGGACAAAATTTCCAACCATTTCTGAAACGACCCTAAACATACTACCATTTTCTACTATGTATTTATGCAATGTGTCATTCTCTGCGTTGATGATTATAAAATTAAAATATCGACCAACTCTGAAAAAGGTTGAAGATGCTCTATGTCCTGCAATATCAAATATTGCACTAAGATTTAGTTCATTATGTAAAAATAAACAAGCACATTCCTCTCATTAGTATGCAAATTTGCTTTCACCTTGAATAAGTGGTAAAATTATATGTATACCAAAGAATTGTTTTAACATAAATTTCTTTATGATTTATTATTAGTGAATGTTTGATTGATATACCTATTTTATATACCTACATACCCATGGTCATGTAAAGCTTTCTTATCAGGTGAAAAAGGGGTCACGAATGGAAAAAGTTTAAGAAACCCTGCTCTATCTTGTTGTTCATATAATGCCTATAATACATTTCTAATTGGTCTTTCTGCCCTTAACTCTCTCACCCCATTCTAATACATCTTATACACAGCTGCCAAAGTGATTTTCCTCAACTATAGGTCTGACTGTGGTATTTTCATACTCAATAAAATCCACTGGTTCCGTGTCACTTCTAGAATCAGTACCATGTATTTTGACAATTAGTAGTTGGATCTAAAATGAGCTCTATTGTCTTTAAACTCTAAATTTATGATCCTCTAATCTTCTTGGTAATCCTAGTTTTAGCTCAAATTCATGATACTTCTCCTTATCTGTTACCTTCAGAAGAGCCTGTGATAATCATGATTCTTGAGCAAATATATGCCTGTGACCTTATTTATTACATTATCCTTTTGTATATCTGTGATCTTTCTTCCCTTACAACCATACCATTATGGATGCCCAATTATACAACATCTCCATCCCATCAAAACTTCAGACTAATTGATCTCACCATTTCAAATAAATTCAATCCAATCAATTCAGCTCTCACATCTGTTATGTCTGTAGAATATGCCAATCTTGGGGAGCTGAAAACTGCCCTCTAGACCACCTTCAATCATCAAAAGGGTTAGTCTGATAACTAAAGTGAGAAACAGAGCTCCATTCTAACATGAAGTAGCATTTTGCTAGGGTAATTAAGGACAAACAAGACAGCATAGTACGGTAGATAATAAATCAACCTCAGAGGCAGACCAACCTGGGTTTAACGTCTGTCCAGACCTTGTGTAATCCTGGGCGATTTATTTAATGTCTCAGAGCCATAGACAATACTTTACATTATGGAGATAGTTATGATGCGCATTGATTGGAGCTTTCTAAGCCCCTCAAACCACAAGGCCAGTGTGATCACCATAACTATTGTTGCTGCTTGTAAGAATGGCCACAACTCTGGTAGCCTTGAGAATTGTCATGGAGCAGTTAAGCTGAGTGAAGTAAACCTTCAGCTGGGTCAAAGCATGTAGCTGCAGGTGGCTTGGAGTCTTCCCTTTTGCAAATATTCTCTTCTATACAGTCTGCTGATGTGTTTACCCTCCAGGAAGGCAGCTGTGATGCAGTTTATAGTTTATCTGTGTTTCCCTTCTCAGGAATATTTTGCAGGGTGGCTATATTTTGTATCCATCCTGGAGTCAGAGACGTGTTTGTGTTTCTGTGTGTGATAAGACCAATAATCTTACTAGGGTTTTCTCCCTCCCCATTTCAATATAGGTTGGACTAATTTTTCCACAAATGGGAAAAAGTGGAGGGAAAATTAGGTACTTGATAGGCCCAGAAAGGACACAAAGCTTAAGTTGCATTTGCCTTGACATGACTTCCTCTGGTATTATTGATGATGGCTTTTGGGTAACTCAAGAGCATGGACAGAATCATCCATGTGGGATTAAGTCTCATCTATGCTTGAGACTTAGCAAATGTCCCAAGATCATATAAGGCATCACATATACAGAGAAGGGAGGCCAAGTAACCAAGATAAGAATCCATGATACAATATCTTTATTGTGTATCCTTTCAAATCTTTGGTAAGCAAATTTTTAAACTTTTTTTAACTGTTGAGTGACTCATGAGTTCTTCATATTTCTACAACATCGAACGTGAATTAACAGCAGCTGGCATGAATCAGACCTCCCCCTCCCCCAACAGTGAGCAGTGAGCATGGCTAAAGTATACTGGCACATCCAGCAAGTTATCTATGTGTGCCTAAAGTCAGCACCCATCTCAGTGAAAGGGTTAGATTGCAATGGTACAGTAATTTAGATACAACCTAGGCTACATATTTAACTAAAGGAGCTGAGACATAGTCTTTCCCCTGTAGGGGCATGTTTAAAAGACTCATATTTTATATAAAAAGTAGTAGAAAAATTAATTACTACCTAGCACTAGACCTCTGGGAAACTCTTTTCTGTCTACCTATAACCATTACTCTGATCAACCTTCTAAAAAACTGAAAGATATTTTCTCAAGACCTCATAATCCCCCATGACCTCATAAACACCCCATGGTCTTCCATCATAAATTTCTATCTTATTCTATATTTGTCCTATCAGTAATCACAGTTATACTAGCTAGCTATGAAGTTCCTTCCTGTGGCCTAGGTTTTGACTCCTAGCTTCTATTAATCTTGGTCTCCTGTCAGTAAGCCCCCTTGGTAAACTTGGTTTGTTTTTGTTTCTGTTTCTATTTTTGATGCTTGTAGACCCCTCCAATACCCTTCACCTTTCCTTTCATTGTCTATACAACATGCAATAACTTCTTATATTTTCTATGACCCCCAGATTTAAATCATTGACTCCCATCATATAATTGATGAAGCTTCAAAATTGGGGTATAATTCCTATTGGCCAAGAGATTTGAACTTATCTAATTGTAACAGAACTTTTTACATAAGTCTCAGGGGGGAATGATTCAAAATACTTTGTCAAAGTTACCTCTTACTGCTAATAAAGTGGGCTGACTATATCTTTTAAGCTGCTTCCCATTGCCCCTTTTTTGGGGAAAAAAGATCTTGTGGAAGGAGACTGGGAAAGTTGAACAGTAAGAAAACAAAAAAAATAGAAAGAGAGTTGAGCAAAAAGACATGGAAAGTGGGCAGCTGAGGAGAGAAAGGCCATCAAAGAATGTCAAAAGATCTAAACTGATCCAGGTCTGGAATTGAAGCATTGTAAAACAAGCAGATGCAAGAATCCATAGCAATTGGTAGTGAAAACCATCCAAGGGATGGGACTGATGGAGTGAACCCTTTTTCTATATGTTTTCTCTGCCCTCTCGTTCCTTTGCCAGTTAGCCAAATGCTTAAGTTTGTTCCTTTCAATTTAGATTTAATTTCCCTATCAAAATAAATCCTATTGACCAGAATAGATGATAAACTGTGTTTGGATTTTACTTCAGGATTATAAAGAGAATAAAAGAGACAATATCTTGTATGAAATGCTTAGTTTAGACTGAACCCAGAGGCTTGGGAACCAGTTTAGGACAAGTTGGCAAAGAAGCCAAGAGAATGGTATTGTATTGCACAAGCCTGCAATTAATCTGGAATGTCTATATCTCCAGATATAAAATTGCCAGCTGATAAGAGCAGCAGGCTGCCAAGGGAGCAAAATGTAGGCTTCTTACTTCCAATTCCTGTTTGGCTTCTGGCCTTTGAAAGACAAGACAAACTCCTCAAAGAGAGGAGAAGTGAGTTGATGAAAACGAAAAGCCACAACCCTGAGGGGAATGAATGGAAGTCTGGAAGTGAATTTCAGGAGAAGTTCAATCAGCAATTCTCCAGGCTCAGTGGACAATTATTCAAATTGGCTTCAAGGGGCAGAGGTATGACTGGGAGACCAATGTTATAAAATGCAAGGCATATCTGCAGTCTAAAGAAGTCCCTCTCACCTATTAGAGGTATCTAAAGTTGACGTGAGCTACACATCACTAAGTGGAGGATGTCTGACTGCTTATTATGGATGCTGGGGAGAGGATTTCTGATTAGATGAGAGAGTTGGACAACCAGCTATCTTCAATGGGCCATTCTGTTTCTAATAGTTTGTGAACCTAAGAGATACTGGAGGCAGAAATAGGCAATGGTAAAAATACTAGCATTTGAACCAGTAGAACTGGGTTCAGAGCCCACTTCTGACTCTATGTGTGACCCTTGGCAAGTAATTAAGCTTGCTTGGGCCTGTTTCCTTATCTATAAAATGAGAGGGAAGGTGAAACTAGTTCAAAGGTTCCCAAAATTATTTGGCCTACAGCCTCCCTTTAAAAAAATTACTCAGTGCCCCCTAGAAATCTTTAACCCTTAAACAATTTTTAAAAATTTGTGTAATTTCATATATATATATATAATTTTTAAAAGATGACATATCTTAAATTTAATAACATAAATCTATGGGTTTTTTTCTGCATTGAAATTTTTATGATGAAATATTGCATCATATAACCATATAGTATAGCATTATAAACAAGTCATTACTGACACATATTCCTGCCAACGCATGCTGGACTTTCTGACAATGTGTAACATGCTCTCCTGCCAACACTTGCTTATTAAGACCTGTAGGTAGACATAACTACTGATCAGTTATAACTTGCATTTTGTGTGTTTATTTGGAAAATAATGTAATCACTATGACTTTAACTTTGCTACACAACAGACAAAACACGTACAAACAATTTTTCAAAATTTTCTTCTTTTCTTTCCTTAGGCTTCCACAGCCCCCTTATTTTTATACTCTTAATTATCACCCCCCTATATCTTCCCAGCACCACCCAGGAAGTAATGTCACCCACTTTGGGAACCTCTGGACTAGATACTCTCTGGGGTGCCTTTTAAATTGATATCTATAGTGAATGATCCTGGGAACTTGGATGGTACTGAAATGCTGTTACTTAGTAGAACCTGCATGACTTTGGCAAGACACTCAACCTCCATGTGCCCCAGTTTTCTCCTCTGTAAAATAGGCTGACTATCTTCCTAAGGATCTCTCATCTCCAAATCTATGATTCTTATTGACAGCTCAGACTGTCTACCACCAGCTGCTGCTTATACTGCAAGCAATATCCATAGCCTTGAGGTGGTTTTTCTTTTTTCACTTTTGTCTCCTTATATAAAAATTATAGAGTAATACTAAAAAATGTATCTCACTTTGCCAGGTTTTTTTTTTCTTTCCAATTTGAATGTATGATTATTTCAGAGTTTCTGGATTTTTAAAAAGTTTTTCTTTTCATTACTTGTTTTCAGATGTCCTTATTTTGAAATCTTTATTTTTTCGATCCTAAATATTTTCCCTAAGAAAGACTCCAGGTTTCTGTTTTATTTTTTTTGTTTGCTTGTATCCTTTTTTATTATTGAGTTTTTAATTCTTATTTTGAAGTTTGTTTTGTTTAATTTCTCCTAAAAAGATCATCTATCACTTTCCTACTCTGATAAGCATTCTATCTGTGACTATCAACTGCTTTCAAATGCAAAGTATTCATATCAATGCTGCTATTTATTGTATTAAGCAAGATTTAATTACCAATTGTTGGTTTTTAGTTAATATATTGCTACAACCCTAATACTATTATTTTTGCATATTTACTTCACTTCTATTTTTTATAAATAACATTTAGATTATAAGACTTTTGGGTCATTATTGTATGTTTCCTATTTGGTATTTAATTCAGTAATGATAGCTTGTTGTCACTTTGGATACATTCTATAAGATATCCTGACTCCAATAGCAGAGCAGATTTTCCATACCCCAGCTCCATCCAAATTTGCCTATTGGTATCTTTTTTTTATCTATAGTTAGTATCCTTTATTTTTTAAGGATACCAAAAGTTTGTTGTCACTATGGATCAATATTTTATCACCTATGCTTACACAGAGTTATTATATAGCCTCCCCTACCCTTAGTGTAACTTCATTTTTTTTCAATTTGGAGATCATTCCACCTGCCCAGACCCATGCAGCTATTAAGTGTTTGAGGCCTAGTGCAACACCAGGTGCCTCTGATGAAAAGTTCAGAGTCATATAGGAATTTTGAGATGCAAACACAGGAGCCAAGAGGAGATTTATTGAACTATATGTCAGAACCCCAATTTATCAGGGATCATAGAGGGAGTTAAAGAAGTCAGAGGACCTGGAATTGTTTTTGTTATATCTTGATGAACTTTTAAAAATTATTATTATTTTATTTATTCATTCATTCATTTATCTATTGATTTATTGCTTTTTGGAGGGGGGAAGGCAGGGCAATTGGGGTTAAGCGACTTGTCCAAGGT
>NW_027187315.1:7190904-7258673 GCF_028583685.1 Petaurus breviceps papuanus
GGGGGGAAGAGAAATGAAGAATGGGGAAAATGATCTCACACCAACAGAATACACAAATAGAAGACCATACAAACAACAAGAAAAAGACAGGGAGAGAAGGTGACACTTGAACCTGACTTTCATATGAACTTATCAAAATACATAGACTACACACACACACACACATGCGCGCGCACACGGAGTTGGAGGCAAAAATACATTTCACTAAATTGGGACTTTGAAGGAACAAGGAGAGGAGAGGGGGATTAGAGGGAGTATAAATTCAGGAAGATATTAGTCATAAGTAAAAGAAATTCTAGCCCTAAAGAATGGATCACAAAGAGGGATGGAAAAGGAAAGAAAAGGAAAGAACCAATCTTTAGGTTCTTTAAAAGGTAAAGAGAAGAAGGACCCAGTCTTAGGGGTCTATATCATAGAGCACCACTACCAAGCACACTTCTCCCACCACTCTCTTTTTTGTGAAAAGGAGATGGGAAGCAAAGGGAAGATAATGCATAAGAGAAAAAGATGGACAGAACTAAGTAATTAGCAATTATGACTATGGATATTTATGGGATAAACTCATACATAAGGCAGAAGAGAATAATAGCATGAAAAGAAAGCAGAATCTAACAATATAGCATTTTTTTTGCCTTTTTTTAGGGCAGTTGGGGTTAAGTGACTTGCCCAAGGTCACACAGCTAGTTTTTGTGTTAAGTGTCTGAGGCCAGATTTGAATTCAGGTCCTCCTGACTCCAGGGCTGGTGCTATATTCACTGTGCCACCTAGCCACCCCAACAATATAGTATTTTTAAGAAACGTACTTGAAACTTAAAGATTCATATAGAGGTAAAATGAGAGTCTGGAGTAAAATCTATTATGATTAATGATATTTAAAAGGTAAAGAGAGTAAGTATGATCTTAGACAACACAACAGAAAAATTCACCCAACTAAAAGAGATTAATGGGGAAAGTATTGCTGAATGGTTCCATAGAAAATAAATTAATATCAATATCTGATATATGCACCACATGTCATAGCAAATGGGTAAGCATGGGGAATAGACAGTAAATCTATGATGGGAGGGGATCTTAAGTACCCATTTTATACCTACATATTTTAACCAAAAAAAAAAAATACAAGAAAGAAGTTAAGGACCTGAATGGAATTTAGAAAATTGCTGGCAATTATTGAATGCAATAAAGAGAGAGAGAGAGAGAGAGAGAGAGAGAGAGAGAGAGAGAGAGAGATTAGTTGTGTGTTATCTTTACAAAACACCTCCCAAACAAATGCAGAAAAGCAAAAATATTAAACACATCCTTTACTGAACACAACGCAATTCATGTGTGTGTATACATATGACTATAGGATAAAGCCCTTTCAAATGTAATTGAATCATGCTATGTATTTTAAAGTCTCTGAGGCTGAGTAAATAATTTTTTAAAGAAAAGTTGAAGAGAACGAATGAGCTCAATCAACAGAGAGAATGAGCATTCCCCCAGGGCATAGACTATATCATATCTTTTCTCAATCTAGCCACAGATTTAGATCACCTAGCTCACAGGGCTGTTTTGAGCAACAAATGAGATGTTCATAAAGTGTTTGGGACATAGTAAGTGTTTAATAAATGCTTGTTTCTTCTCTCCCTCCTTGAACGAGTAGAACCAGAGGGGCTTCTGTAAATCCTAAACTAAGCATCTGTAGCACAATAATTTTCTCTCCACACCCCCAGCCTCACCCTCACCCCAACCAAGCTTAAAGCTAAAGATGGAGACTCAAAAAGACTATATAAAAAAAAACAAACAAGCCCAGTGGTCAGGCAGAGACAACATGGCATCAAAAGTAAAAGCAGCTGAGTTAACCGTCTAGTACAGACACTGTATCCTATCAGGAACCAGACATGACCTATACATTAATAATCCTACATGCAAAGGTCCCCTACTGCATCTGGCGCCATTGCCAGTCGTACTGATCTATATCTTGTTGCTGGATTCCAATGACTTTGGAGCAGAGTGGGGCTGATGACTTTGCACAGCCCTGACTCACTTAAATCCAATTCACTTGCAAGTCAAGACATCACCCCATTAATGTCATCCGTCCTTTTCTAGAACAATAGATGAACAACAACAAATTGATGAACAAATAGATGAACAACAACAAAAAATCTGACAACAAATTTTGAAAGGACTCTCCAGAGAAAGAAAAGACAACAGGACCTAAGATTTTGAGATTTGTGAGCTGCCTCCACAACATGAATCCTATACATGTCTTCACTACTTTACTTTTGTGTCCCCTTTTTATCTCCCATAGACTCTGTCTTTGTGGGTAAGTGCTCTCAGTTTTGAAGAGAAACATTTTATAAGAAGGGTTCTTGCTAGGTCATTTGAATCAATCCCTTTGCCAAGAACAAATCGAGTCCATTGGCTGATTGTTCATGGAAAGCATGCTGGTGAAAGCTTTTGAGTGGCAGCTGGGAATGCAGTATGACAAAAGATAACTCCTACAATTTTAGGTAAGGGATGCAGCTCTGGAAACCCAACCTGCAAACCTTGAAGTGGAAGTAAAATGCTAAGGAACACGGAAGAGATAGATACTCAGAATAAACGCGTTAAATTAGTTGCAACAAATGCTCCCCTCCTTAATGCTTCCTTCTTGTTTTACTGTTTTGTGCATTTTTAAATGCTTCCTTGACACTACTGTTTATTTTGACATTTGTCACTAACCTTCTTTCCCTAATACTTTCACCAATGTGGTTTTTGTTCTAAAAGAAGTTGCCAAGGGCCTAAAGATTTGGCCTTGTCAAAAAGAAGAGACATTTCATCCTCTGAACAAAGGAGTACGGAATAAGGGCTAATACTGAGATCTCATGGAATGAAGAAGAGCACTTGAAAATTGTCTTCAATTTTCTCATCAAAGAGGAGGTGAGGTGTCCTACTGGGAAAGAAAGATGTGAAAATGGAGTCAAAAAAACACTTGAGAAAAAGCTAACAGCCATTGTAAGAAAGGTGATAGAAAGGGCAGTAAAGGTTTTAGGAAAGGTGTATGGGGTTGCCTTCTTTTTGTGTTGAAGTAAACTAGAAAGATCACTGGACCTGGAAATAGGAAGATCCAGATTCAAAGCTTCCCTCCTGCAGTAATAATCTGTCTGTGTGACCATGGAGTAACCGTTTATCCTTTCAGAACCTGTTTCATCATCTATAAAATATGAGAATAAACACTGTGGTAAAAAAAAAAAAAACAAGGGGGGATTGTACCCTTTAAAGTTCTCTATAAATGAGACATTGATTTGTATGGGAAACGTTGCTTCTAACTTCCCCTACAGCCCTGAGCCTCTTGACAGGACTATACAATACAGTTTCTCCTTAACTAAAAATATGTACCCTTGAAAGGAGTAGAGAGGAGATAATATAAAGTCAGAAAGCTTGATGAATGGATTATATACAGGTCTCAATTATCTATGTACCCATAATGGACAAATAGTTTTAGATGACACTTTCACATAGTGTCTGTTTGATTCCTTGGACTACAACAGGGACATTTCTGAAGATAGTAGAGAATTGTGGAACTAAAGAATATAAAAATTCATTCTTAATGTATTTCCTGACAGGGAACATTTGTGTATCCACTCAAATGGGAGAAGCAGGCTTGTGACGTAGAGATAAATTATCAAGTGAAAACTACAAAATTGCTCATATTTGAGTATAGGGAAAACAGTTATAAGAGTATTGCCATTTCCAATCTATTTATACACTTCCTCCCTCTGACCATTTATATTCCTGTGATAGGACTGACATTTACCACTGTTTCCCTGACACACTTTCTTCTCCCCCACTGACAATTTGAGGTAGGGCTATACCTCTCCTCCTTTGACAAGGATTAGCTTTCTCTAAAAGGAGACAAAGCTCTCACCAGGACCTGAATGGCCCTGGCTTCCCTGATGCGGTTCCTTTATCATCCAAAGGCATAAAAAATCTCAGCCATAGGCAGTCAGGTTCTCTCCAACTTTCTGAATTCTGAAGACTGTGTGAGTCAAAATTTCATTCACCATAACCTATATTGATGAATAGATGAGTTCTATGGAAATACAGTTATCCCTTCCACACCTTGACTTTCACCATTGAGGTTTCAGTATAGTGTGGGTTGGCATAAGAAATTAAATGAGAATTTAGGGGGAGTTTTGCAGAAGCCACGGATGACACACAAAGGCCATCAAGATGACACAGAGCCTATGACCAAATAACCCAAATTTTACGGTAAGGTACTATAAACACCCCATAAAAGAAAAAGAAAGAAAAAATCAAACCTTCTCTGGCATGAATGGAAAGCCAAATACTTTTACATGGATTTTCCAGATTGCAGGACACCATAGCCCTAACCCCGCAGTGTGGGAGGGATGACTGTAATGTATAAGGAAGAACATCCAGAGAAACTAAGTGTCATAGTATCTCTGTTGCATATACTTGTTGTATTAGGGCCAAATAAAACTCCTTTTCTTTAATCATAATCAATACACAAACATTTGTTAAGCACCTACTATGCATCAAACACTATGCTAAGCACTGGGGATAGGAAAAGAGGCAAACTCTGCTCTCAAGGAGCTTCTAATCCAGTGAAGGAGAAAACATGCAAACAATATACACATATAGTAACCCCCCATCTTGTGAACATCCCCCATCTCTCCCCATCATAGGAGAGCTGCCTAGGAAACCTGCCAACAAAGCCCAGGCAGCAAACCTGCCAAGTAAAAACCTGTCCAACCCCATACCCCTCTTCCCCCAACCCCTTCTGTTCTGTTCTAGAAATAGATTTGGGAACTTTCCAGTTGGGCAACAGATTGATTCCTAGACAGTAATTGTTAAGCAACGCTATCCTTTGGTTTCTGTATTTGCCCTGCTTGCTTCCCTTGGTGTAGTTTATGCTGTAGCTTTTGTCTATATAAACCATGAGATGTATATGCTCAGGGCTGCCTGATTTGGGTATATGATCCTTAGCAGTCCCCAGGTTAAATATGCTCCACAAATAAATTCCATTTATATTGATTAATGGTCTCCACTCGCAATTTCTTGTTACAACACACAAAGCAAGCTATATACAGCATAAATAGGAAATACTGAACAGAGAGAAGATATTAGAACTAAAAAGGATTGTAGATGGCTTCCAGTGAAAGATGGGATTTTAGTTGGGGAAACTAGGGAGGTTAGCTGACTGAGAAGAGAAAGGAGAGAATTCCAGGCAAGGGAAATAGAGAAAATGCCTGGAGGCAAGAGTTGGATTGTTTGGTTGGTAGAACAGCCAGAAGGCCTTTATCACCACATTGAAGAGTAGGTAGCAAGCAGTGGTTGTTTCTGTTGTTGTTGTTGTTATTGTTGTTTGTCCTTCATTCTTGAAGAGGACTGTGACATCAGCAAGGTGATGTCATGACCTGCAAGTGAATTAGAATTGAGGGAGGGAGGGCTGTATACAGTCACCAGCCTCACTTTGTCCTCTGAAGCCATCTGGGTCCAGTAGTGATGATGGGGTGTTTGGGTGCTTGTTCTTGGACCCCAATTCCAAAATCACATTTCTCCCTAGCCTCAAAACACTATCCCTGACAGTCTTCTGCCCAGTCCAAGGACACCATACTTAGCAATAACTCACAATTGGGCCCCAGTTAAGACTAACTACCTTTCCCTGAAATTACTCATGATCAGGCCCCCAGGAAAATAAACTCTTTCGCCATCACAAGAACAAACTGACCTCTGAAGAAATTCCCTTGCAACCACGGAATTATCGTGTATTGATTCCCAAAGTTATCATATTCAATACAGAGGTTAAGCTATAGATGTCAGCTCTCAAAATTATCTTGCTCCAATATAACAGACCAAAAATACACCCCTGAGAAACTCTTTCCCCTGGTTTCCAGTAGTGAATGAGACCAGTGAACAAGGTTGTAAGTTATCACCTAATTAGCATATCTACCAGATAATCTACTACTTTTCCTATACAAGCTTTAGCATCATTCCATTAGTTGCAAGTTCCTTAAGGAATGCAAGTTCCCTGAGGAGCTCTGCCCACTACATTGCCATTACAATAAACCTTTGCCACCTTTATTTAAAGAATGCTTGAGTCCATGAATTCATTCCCTTTGTAGTACTTAGGTCTTTGTGGGGGCTCTGAATTCCTTAAACCACATTAGTGAGATATAGATCAGGACAACTGGAGATGGCTCTCCATACAAACAATAGGTGTAATACTGGAGAGATAAAGGACTTTAAATGCCAGGGTATTTTGTAATTTGATTCTGGAGGTAGTAAGAAGCTGATGTAATTTATTGAGTAGGGAAGTGACATGGTCAGACCTGCACCTTAGAAAATCACTTTAATGGATGAATAGAGAGGATGGATTGGAGTGGGGAGAATTGATGCATATTGCTTATGAATGGCTTATTTTGTTCTACCACTGAATCTGAACTAAGCAAGTGCTGGTGTTAGAGTCACTTCTGAAAATCTTCAATGTTCCTTTGAAAAATCAGAACCAGATTCCCTTATCCACCATGAAGCTTTTCTTTTTATCATGAAATGGAGGACTCAAGGGATCAGTTCTCCAAGATTCTTTCTCTTCAATAAACATGAAACATGGCAATAAGCCTTCCTTCCTCTAAGCTAAAGAGCATGAGAATGTGACCTTTCAAAACAATAGAATCATAGATTTAGAGCGAAAAGGTATCTTCAGGGCCACCTAATCTAAATCCCTTCTCTTATTGATCTTGTATTGGTTTGTGGGAAGGATGCTATGACTCTCAGTATTATTATGGCTTTTTAATATTTTTGGTATTATGATGGAATTAGCTTACTGGGTTTGGGATTTGGTTTTCTGGTGTCTAAATAAATGCTTTAGTTCTGTCCTCTATATGGACAGTTTGGTATATTTTGCGATTGAACATCATGCGATATTTATAGTCATGATCTTGATCATGATCATGGGTGCTGTAAATATTGCATTGGCACTACACCCTCCTTCCCTCTTTTCCCTCCCCTCTCTCTCTCTCTGAGACAGTAAGCAGATATAAGTTATACATGTGCAATTAGGTAAAACATTTCCATATTAGTCATTTTGTACAAGAAGACTCAAGTAAAAGAAAAATAAGAAAAAGACTAAAATAAAAAGTGAAAAAATAGAATGATTCAGTCTGTATTCAATCAATATCAGTTATTTATCTGGAGGCAGATAGTATATTTCATCATTTGTCCTTTGGGATTGTCTTAGATTCCTGTATTGCTGAGGATAGCTAAACCATTCACTGTTCTCCATCAAACAATATTGCTGCTGCTGTGTACAACATTCTCCTGGTCCTGTTCACTTCAGTATGCATCAGTTCATGTAAGTCTTCCCATTTTTTTTTCTGAAATCATCCTGGTTGTCATTTCCTATGACACAATAATATTCCACTACAATCATATGCTAAGCTTGTTTAGTCATTCCCCAATTAATGGGTATCCCTTTGATTTCCAATTCTCAGTCACAACAAAAAGTTACTATAAATATTTTTTTACAAATTAATTCTTTTCCCTCTTTTGGAATGTCTTTGGGATATGGATTTAGCAGTGATATTTCTGGATTGAAGGGTATACACAATTTTATAACCCTTTGGGCATAGTTCCAAATCACTCTCCAGAACTGTTGGATCAGTTCACTACTCCACCAGCAGTGCATTAGTGTCCTGCATCCCCTTCAACATCCAACATTTTCCTTTTTTTTTTTTTTTTTTTTGGTCATACTAGCTACTCTAAAAACCAGGTCTTTTGGCTCAAAATCCAGTATTCTACCACAGTATGTCTAAAACTAATAAATAGGAAGAACAGAAAGTTCATTTAGACAGAGGGTTTAATGTGTGCCTTTGACTGATGGTCATCAATAAAAAATATAATTATTTTATAATTGTCTCTTCTGATTCTGTTCTGTGATGTTTTTGAAGCCATAACCCATTATTCTGTAGGAGGAAAGGCTTCAACTGAGATATTTCTTGACTGTTGATGTTAAACTTTTATTTTGAAATACAATTGTATTAGTTTATTGTATATAAATGCATGGTTAGAATTTTTTAAAAGGGTCAAGGGCAATGTGATCATAGGGACTCTTCCCCCACCTGCCAAAAGGAAAAACAAAGTTCTAAATGAGATGAAGGCATATATTTCTTTCCTCTAATGTGTGAAAAATAAGCAAATCTACTCCCCCCTCCCATTTGTATCCCACCCAAACCAAAAAGACCCCAAGTCTACTGAATACCATATCCTGGCTCCAAAACTCACCAATCCTATGAACATGAGAAGGTTGCTTAATTTCACTAAATCTCAGGTTCCTCATTTGTAAAGTGGGTGCAATCATATAATAATTACACTCTCTACAGAGATGATGGAAGGAAAGAGCCTTATAAACAAAATGCTATTTAAATATGAGTTATTATTGGCCAATCCAGTCCTAGTTGAAGGACTACAGCTTGAAGAAAATCTTCCATGAAAGCTCATTTGTAACGCTTCCCAGGGGACGGAGGCTAACCACAGGAAAACATGATGTCCACATAGCACACTGCCATAATGGTTCTTGGCCAGGAATCAAAAGCTGGGGCTTTTATTATTTTTCAGTAGTGTATCTAAAACCAGCACTTGCCAGTCAGCTGCTGCATTCTTCTTTGATATTCGTCCTTTCTGCTTCTCCCTCTCCCCCACCCCAAATTAGCTGCCACCAGGTTAGGTTTCTACTGACACTTCCTACTGTCAGAGAGGAACTCTTAACAGGCACACAGAGTGGGGCCACAGCTATTCAGGGGCATGCACAACTCAGACAGGCTTCTTCTAGAGCAAAATCAACCACAACATAATTAGAGACCTAGCTGTGTTTTGAAAACGTCACATTCCAGGGTAGCTTGGTTGCTATGAGCAACCATTCAATGTCAGAATGACACATGGAACACTTTTGCTCATGAAAATAAACTGGTGGGGTGTTTTCCCCTGTTCTGAGGAAGGAAATTAAACCAGATATTCAAGCTCTATGACAATCACTGATAACAATAATGGTAATCATAAAAGGCATCCTTTTTTCCTTGTTGACTTTATGCTGTAGTCAGCAAAAAGATTTTTGAAGTATAATCTTCCATCATATGGCTTCCTTTCTGCCCCTCCTTTCTATCTTATTATTTTTATAATGAATATTGAGCAAACTCTGGTTTATTTGGTTTATGAGATGGAGATTAAATTGTTCTTAGAGAAGGACATCTAGTAGTGTGTGGTCCTGTGATGAATGTTATCATCATTTTAATCTTGTTTTCATATTTTAAAGGACATTTATTTAGTTACTAAGCAATGGGAGCGTGATATGGTCTTCAGTCCAAGCAGTGAAGCTGAAACCATACATTTCCAATACAGACTCTTTTTGGGTTGTTTTAGGGGCTTGGGGGGAGTGTCCTTTATTTTTATAAATTAATTAATTTGTTTTTAGTTTTCAACATTCACTTCCACAAGTTTTAAATTGTCTCCACTTCCTTCTCTCCTCTCTCCAAGATGGAGTGCAATTCAGTAAAGACTGTACATATACATTCTTATTAAACATTTTCACATTAGACATATTGTAGAGAAGAATTAGAAAGAATGGGAGGAACAATGAAAAAGAAAACACAAAACAAAAAAAGAGAGAAAACAGTCTGTTTCTATCTGCATTCAAATGCCACATTTCTTTCTCTGGATATAGATGGCATTTTCCATCATGAGGCTTTTGGAGTTATTCTAGGTCCTTACATTGCTGAGAAGGGCTGTCTATCAAAGTCAGCTATTGCACACTGTGACCATTACCATATACAGTGGTATATGGTATATTTTTCCCACTCCTTCATTATTAAACACCTGCAAACATATAGTGGTGCTGCCTGGCAAGATTTGGAAGTTTAAGATGAGAAGTGAAAGCAAAAGGAAGATGTACTCATTTTCTCTTCCCATCCCCACCTGCCATGCTTCCAAATAGCCTCTTACATACTTGTTAGTGCCCTTGCTCAATAAGTATATGCAGAAAGGAAACAATGGGGTAGATATCATGGTCTTCAGCCTTCATCCACCTCACCAGACTGCTGATGGTTCCCTAGCTCACTTTAGAGAAGATTCTCTCAACAAGTTTACCTCATGAGCCCATTAAATGCCACTAGTGTTTTAGACTGAGATTCAAACGCCTATTCTGTTTTATTTATGTTTTTTATGTATTCATTATGTTCCTTCCCCATCTCCTATTCACAATTAAAGATATATATATATGCATATATATATAAGTCACAGAAAAGTTATAATAGTCATAATTTTGTATCAAAAGTAAGTTAGAGTTTTAAAACACTATTGTTTAGTCTTTTCCATCATGTTCGACTCTCTGTGACCTCATTTTGAGGTTTCCTTGGCAGATATTCTAGAGTAGTTGACTTTTTCCTTCTCCAGATCATTTTACAATTTAAAAAAACTGAGACAAAAAGAGGCAAGTGACTTGCCCAGCGTCACACAGTTAGAAAGCATTTGAGGTCAAATTTGAACTTGTGAAGATGAGTCTTCCTGGTTCCAACTCCAGTGCTATATCCACTGCACCACCTAACTGCCCCCCACCCAATTACAGTAATTAGAAATTATGGACAACTCAAAGAACAAAGAAAAATCTTGGAGACAATACCAGTCATCTGTACAAAGGATAGGAAGGAGGAGATTTTTACCACTTTTGCAACATTCAAAGATCTCCTTGAGCTTCAACATTCAGTGCCTCCAGTCTAGTATACAAATGTATGTAAGATAATAACAAAAGACATAAATAAACCAAGAAGAAGAATGAAAGAGAAGAGGGAGGGAGGGAGGGAGGAAGGAAGGAAGGAAGGAAGGAAGGAAGGAAGGAAGGAAGGAAGGAAGGAAGGAAGGAAGGAAGGAAGGAAGGAAGGAAGGAAGGAAGGAAGGAAGGAAGGAAGGAAGGAGAAAGACACAGAGACACTTTAATCCATTCTAGTCATAGCATCTTGTTAGGTGTTTGAATACAGAGTTGCAGCCCAAAGAGGAAGTAGGACAGCTGTCTGAAACCCTCAGGCTTCAGTCTCTAAACTCATGGCTAAAAAACATCTGTTGGAATTTCTGTCTCTCTCTCTCCAACTGCCAGGCTATCAAGTTTCACAGATTAACTGATTTCCTGAAGTAGTTGAGTATGAAGGAAACTTTATCTTTAAAGACAAAATTTAAAATAACTTGTGATCACAGAAGGTTAAAGCTGAAAGGGACTTTATAACTCATTCAGCCTAATTTCTCATTTTATATATGAGGAAATGGAGGTCTAGAAAGACAAAATAACTCTACCAGAGGTACAAAATTAATGATGGTAAATCTCAGAAAAGAATTCAGATAATCATGTCACAAAATTCTAGAGCTGGAAGAAAACTTAAATTTATCTAGACCACCTTTCATCTAAAACATGAATTATCTTTGCCACCTCCCTGAGGCAGGACCATCCAGAACCCCGAACTCAGAGCCTTTATCACTCTCCTTTACTATTTTATTTTTCAAATTCATCCCAAATTCAAGTTTCAAGACAGAAGTTCTTCTTGTTCATTTGATTTCATACTTCCATTTAGTTCAATATCAAAAAACCCACACACAAGCTTTTTGTTTCTAAGTGATTCATTATTTTTTAGTTCTGCTTCAATCACAGGTTACCCATGCCCCAAGACTAGGCTGTTCAAGCTAAGTATAAGAAAGGGCTTAATTTATCTCTTAAATTTCCCTGAAGAATCTTTTTCCATTCTTCTATTCTTTACACAGGGGAAATGTGAGGGAGAAAAAGAATAATAAAACTGCATGAGGCACCATATTGCTGAGAGTATAAAGTACTTAGAAATGACTTTTCACTGCATCAGGAGGATGTATTATTTAATTTTATACACACACACACATTAGCATCCCTCACCTATCAGCTATATTCTTTATTTACTTATAGGGTGCTAAATGTAATGATTTGTATGCATGTTTGCAGATTGACTTTAAATAAATTAATAATAATATCTTGTTGGGGTTTGGGGAGTGGTTAACATAGGGAGGGAAGGCAAAAAAGCATTTACAGGGCATCCCAAAAGTACTAGTGCAGTTTTAAATTAAAACAGCTATTAAAGCTACACTAAAAATTTGGATGCCATTATATATGCCCTTATATCTATTATATAAATAAGATGATGATACATCCAAAAAATATAAAGTCAGAAATAGTTCCTGACTCTCAATGACTTTCCAGTTTCATTTGTAAAATAAAGTATGGACATAAACAAGTAGGGTTGGTAATTAATTGGGAGGAGATGAAATGGTCTTGTAGCTGGCAGTGTGGTTTAGTTGGAAGAAAGGCACTGTAAATACAAAGTGTGAGGTGATCAAATAGTGGAACCCTGCATGCTTTCAAGTGGCAAAAGCCCTGCTGATCTTGTATGGCGGCCTCTCAGTTGGACAGGGTGCAGGCTGCCAATCATAGTGAATGACCAGCTCAGTGGGGGCTGAAGGAAGTTGCCCAGAAAGGTAGAGAAAATCTCCAAATTCAGAATTCTCTGGCTGTTTTTGGCCCTCCTATAGAAGTTGGCTTGCCAGAGTAACAAAACTAAAAATGAACTGGACCAGTGCATTTAGCAACTGAAGACAAAGAGCTTGGTTTTTTGGGACAACACAATGAAAGTTGAAGGGGAGCCAAGGGACCAACTCTTGGCCACAAGTGAAAAGATCTCTCCTGATAAGGGAAGGGAACTAAAAGATGGCAACCAGGAGCCCATCACAGGCTCTGCAACCAAGAGGCCCTAATTGCAGTCTCATTGTGATGCAGCAGACCTAGAAGTTCTAGAACCAATCAGTTAATAAGCATTTGTTTCGTGCCTATTATGTGCAGGCATTGTGCTAAGTGCCAGAGATACAAAGAAAGGCAAAAGGCAGTTTCTTCCCTTGAGGAAAGGGATGTACAACTATGTGGAAATAAGCTACATAGAGAATAAATCAGACACAGTTAACAGAGGGAAGGCAGTAATATGCAGCGGATTGGGAAAGGTTTGCTGTAGAAGGGGGGATTTTAGCTGGCATATAAAGGAATATTTTGAGGGTTAAAGATGGAAGAAGCAAGAAGAGAATTCCAGGCATAAGAGAATGTCAGTGAATTGACACAGAATAAGGGTGGATTACTTCCATAGAATTTTAATTAATTCTATTAGAATTAATTCCAATAGAATTTTCTATTAATTGCTCCCAGGAAGAAAATGATTTACTTACATAAGATTGAGATAGGGAGTCAATCGAACTTGGCCCCATAAAGATTAAATTTCTATCATGACAAGTTCCCTGATGGAGATGTGCAACAGAGTGGACAAAGTTCCTTAAGGAATTGTATTTAATACATTAGATTTATGCACTACCACCCTTCCCTCATCCTTGAGCTACCACATTTTGTGACCAACTTGTTTAAAGGACAGGACAACTACGTGGCACAGTGTTAGACCTGGAGTCAAGAAGACCTGAGTTCAAATGAAATCTTAGACACTTACTAGCTATATGATTCTGGGCAAGTCACTTAATCCTGCTTGTCTCAGTTTCCTCATCTGTAAGATGAAAAGGAGATGGTCAACCACTCTGGTATCTTTGCCAAGAAAACCCAAAAAATGGAGTCACGAAGAATCATGGATGAACAACAAGGGAAAAGGGAATAGGAAGGCTTTCACCATCAGGGAGTTTGGGGTGGTTTCATGAGAAGTTCAGAAAGAAAATCAATGAGTCATTGGAAAAACAGTTCACGAGGATGATCTAGTGCAAAAATGTTTTCTGTTTTCTGCAGCTCAGTTTCATTGCTGGAGGAGCAGTTTGAAGACTTTTGCAGTCAGTTAAATTTTAATGCTCTGACCCTTTGTAGGTGGCTAAGATGGGGAGTTGCTTGAACTTGGCTGCATAAAGAAGAATTCCTGTCATAACAGGTTCCCCAGTGAAGATGTCCAACAGAGGGGGACAAAGTTCCTAAAGAAAATGTGTTTGATACATTGGCTTTATGCCATCCATTCCCCCTCATCCTCGGCCTGCCACACTTTTTGATCAGGGGCTACAGATTTTAGCTATATGTGGGCTGACCACCTAGTAAAATCTGAAAAAGTTATGGGGGCAGTTGTGACTCGGATGGATACTACTGTCAGCATAAAAAGGTGTTCTGGAATGGAGAGATGTCACAGAGCCTGCTTCCCTGATAAGTGGGCAGAGTGCAATGCCACCATCACCTGGAGGGAGCTTTGGGTATGGCTTCTCAAAAATGTGTTTAATAATACAGCAACTGATGGCCAAGTCAGGAAAGCAGTAGTAATGCTATACCTGGAAATTCAGCAACAGAGAAGTAGGGACCCATAATCCCCACCCAAGCCTGAGGGAACTTCTTTTTTTCTGTTTTTTTTTTTAATTTTAATATCTTATTTTTCCCTAATTACATGCAAAGACTATTTTAACATTCTTTTTTTTTTCAAATTTTGAACTACAAATTTTCTCCTTCCTTCTCTTCCTTCCCCACACTAAGAAGGCAATTTAACATAGATTATACGTGTGTAGTCATGCAAAACACATTTCCAGGTAAGTGATTATGTGAAAGAAAACACAGACAAAAAAAAAAAGAAAAATAAAGAAGGTAAAGAAAAAGTATCTTCTATCTGCATTCAGGCTCCAACAGTTCTTTCTCTGGAGATGGACAGTACTTTTCACCTTAAGTTCTTCAGAACTGTCTTAGATAATTGTATTGCTGAGAATAGATAATTTATTCACAGTAGACAATAATACAATATTACTCTTTGTACAATGTTCTCCTAGATCTAGCTCATTTCACTTTGTATCAGTTCATTTAAGTTTTTGTAGGTTTTTCTGACAATATCCTGCTCATCTTTTTTTATAACACAATATTATTCCATCACAATCATATACAACAACTTGTTCAGCCATTTCCCAATTGATAGACATCCCCTCAGTTTCCAATTATTTGCCACCACTAAAAGCTACTATAAAGATTTGTGTACATATAGGTCATTTTTCTTTTTGTTTTTTTAATCTCTTTGAAGACCTTGTAGTGGTATTGCTTAGTCAAAGAGTATGCATGGTTTTATAATCTTTTGGGCATAGTTCCAAATTGATCTCCAGAATGGTTGAATCAGTATAGAACTGCACCAACAGTGCATTAGGGTTTTGATTTTCCTACATCTTCTCCAATGTTTGGCATTTTCCTTTTCTACCATATTAGCCAATCTGATAGGTATGTGGTGGTAGCTCAGAGCTATTTTAATTCACATTTCTATTATCAGTACTGATTTAGAGCATTTTTCATATGAATATCAACAGTTTTGATTACCTTCTCTGAAAACTACCTCTTCATATCCTTTGACCATTTATCAATTGAGGAATGACTCTTATTTCTATAAATTTGACTTAGTTTTCTATATATTTGAGAAATGAAGTCTTCTATTTTTTCATTTGCTTAGATCTGTTTAATAGTATCTTGATTTCTCATAAAGTCACCAGCTTCCATTTGCTCCAATCTCTTTCTGAAGGAATGATTTTCTTCAGTGAGCTTTTGAGATTCTTTTTCCATCTGGCAAATTCAGCTTTTTAAGGCATTCTTTTCCTCATTGCCTTTTTGAGCCTCTTTTGCCATCTGAGTTAGTCTATTTTTAAGGTGATATTTTCTTCAGTCAGGTTGTTGACTCTCACTTCATAATTTTCTTACATTGTTCTCATTGCTCTTCCCAATTTTTCCTCCACTTCTCTTATATGATTTTCAAAATCCTTCTTAAGCTCCTCTATAGTCTGTAACCAGCTCATATTTTTCTTGGAAGCTTTTGGTGAAGGATTTCTGACTTCACAGCCTTCCTCCTGCTCCATGGTTTGATACTTTTTGTCCCCAAAATAAGAGTCTAATGTTGGAATGCTTTGTTTGCTTTGCTTCCTTTGCTTGCTCATGTTGCCACTCAATTACTTGACTTTTGAGCCTTTTGCCACAGTAGAACTCTGCTAGCAGAAATGGGAGCTTTATCCCAAATGCTGGGGTTTTCTCAGCTGCTGGAGCTATTACTTGGGTGCCCTCTCTGAAACTTCCACTTGCTCTGGCAGACTGCTCATGCACCCAAGGACCTCCACCCTAGACAGTGCTCCAGATCCAAGCAGGTTAAAGCAAGAGCTACTACCACACAGACTGGTCGTCACTTAGACCCCATACAATCTGCAGACAAGGAGCTCTGAAGAAGTCATGAGGTAAGCAGCTAGCTGCAAGGCCATGAAGGCTCAGTTGCTTCTTGCTATGGGGGTAAAGGCCAGATCATACTCCCAAATTCCCAAGTCCCAAAGTCCTCACTGCACTAACATCTCATTTTGTTCTTAGCATCTATGGGTTGATAATTCTAGAAACAGCCACAGTTACTAGGTCAGGCAACCTTGAGGCTAAAACCTTTGGCTATCTCAGGGCTGGTCTTGGCTCCCAGAGCTCTGTACTGGCCACTTCCTGCCAGCCTGCTGAGCTGTCCTCAGGGGAAGGTTAGCTTTTCTGTGACATTTTGTGGGTTCCGTAGCTCCAAAGTTTATCTAGAGTCATTTTTTTACATGAATTAGAGGAGGTGGGAACCAGAGCTGTTTGGATGTCCTGTTTCTACTCCTCCATCTTGACTCCCCCCCAAAAATGAAGTGTTTATCAGAGAAACTTACTGTAAATTTTTTTTACAGAAATTATTACCATGTATTTCCCTCCATCTTATTTCACTCCTGTTTATCCTACTATCTCTCCTTTAACCTTGTACATTCTTTTTTTAATCTTTTTTAATAAATTTGTTTGTTTACTTTTAGTTTACAAGATTCAATTCCACAATTCCTTGAGTTTCACATTTTGTCCCCCTCCCTCCCCCCCATGGTGGCATATAGTCAAGTGTAGGATCTGTAAATACTTTCACATTATACATTAGTCAGGTTATAAAGATGGATTGCATCAGCTGGAATGAAAAATGGTAAAGAGGACATAAAACCAAACAAGAGAAGGAAAAATATCAGGTATTTTGCTTCCACCTGGATACAAACTCAGTTCTTTCTAGTTCTTTCAATGGATGCACATATTTCTCTTCATCATGAGTCTTTTGAGATTGACTTATATCATTGCATTGCTGGGAAGAGTCCAGTCTATCAAAGTTGATCATCAAACATACGTTGTATCTATAATTGTGTATAAATTTCTCCTGGTTCTACCCTTCTTACTCAGCATCAGTTTGCATAAGCTCTCCAGGTAAATATGAGGACCATCTGCTCCTCATTTCTTATAGCACAATAGTATTCCATAACATGCATATACCACAACTTGCTCAGCCATTCCCCAAGGGATTGACACCCCCTTAATATCCAATTCTTTGCCACCACAAAAAGAGCTGCCATAAACATTTTTGTATATATGAGTCTTCCTCCCACTTCTATGATCTCTTTGGGATATAACCTAGGAGTGGTATTGCTGGGTAAAAGGATATGAATGTATTTATAGCCCTTTGGGAATAATTCCAGATTGCTCTCCAGAAAGGGTCGGTTCACAACTCCATCAGCAATGCATTGGTGTTCCAATTTGCCCACATCCTCTCCAGCATTTGTCATTTTCCTGTTTTGTCATCTTAGCCAATCTGACTGGTGATATGTGGTACCTCAGAGTTGTTTTGATTTTCATTTCTCTAATCAATAGTGATAGTTTCTTTCTCTGAAAATTGTTCATATCCTTTGACCATTTATCAATTGGGGAATGACTTGTATTCTTATAAATTTCACTCAATTCTCTGTATATTTTAGAAATGAGTCTTTTGTCAGAGACATAAATTGTAAAGATTCTTTCCCAATTTCCCACCTCCCTCTTAATCTTGGTTACATTGGCTTTGTTTGTACAGAAGCTTTTCAATTTCATGTAGTCAAAATTATCCATTTTACATTCTATAATGTTCTCTAATTCTTGTTTAGTCATAAAGTCTTTCCCTCTCCACAAGTCTGACAGGTAAACTATTCCTTGTTTTATGAGACTGCTTACATTATCAACCTTTATACCTAGATCATGAACCCATTTAGACTTGATTTTGGTATATTATGTTAGATAATGGTCTATGCCCAGTTTCTGCCATACTATATTCCAGTTTTCTCAGCAGTTTTTTTTTTTTTATCAAATAGTGAGTTCTTATACCAAAAATCGGCATCTGGGGGTTTATCAAACAATAGATTACTATAGTCGTTGACTTCTGAATCTCGTGTGCCTAATCTATTCCATTGATTCACTCCTCTATTCCTCAGTCACTACCAAGTAGTTTTGATGACTGCTGCCTTATAATACAGATTGAAATCTGGTAAAGCTAGTCCACCTTCCCTACCATTTCTTTTCATTAATTCCCTTGATATTCTGTATTGTTTATTCTTCCAAATGAATTTTGTTACTATTTTTTTCTAGCTCTATAAAGTAGTTTTTTGGTAAATTAATTGGTATGGCACTAAATATATAATTTAATTTAGGTAAAATTATCAGTTTTATTATATTAGCTCAACCCAGTCATGAGCAATTGATATTTTTCCAATTAGTCAGATCTGAGTTTATTTGTGTGATAAGTGTTTTGTAGTTGTGGTCATATAGGTCCTGGGTTTCTTTTGGCAGGTAGATTCCCAATTATTTTATAAGGTCTGCAGTAAATTTAAATGGGATTTCTCTTTCTATGTCGTGCTGTTGAATTTCATTGGAAATACATAGGAATGTCGAGGATTTGTGTGGGTTTATTTTATATCCTGCAACTTTGCCAAATTTATTTATTGTCTCAAGTTGTTTTTTACTTGATTCTCTAGCATTCTCTAAGTATATCATCATATCATCTGCAAAGAGTGATAGCTTGGTCTCTTCTTTGCCTAACTTAATTCCTTTGATTTCTTTTTCTTCTCTAATTGCTACTGCTAACATTTCTAGGACCAGATTGCATAAGAGGGGTGATAGTGGACACCCTTGTTTCACCCCTGATCTTATGGGAAATGCTTCTAGATTCTCCCCATTACATATAATATTTGCTGATGGTTTTAAATAGATGCTACCTATTATTTTAAGGAAGGCTCCATTTATTCCTATACTTTCTAATGTTTTTAATAAGAAAGGATGTTGTATTTTGTCAAAAGCCTTTTCTGAATCTATTGAGATGATTATGTGTTTTCTGCTAGTTTTATTGTTGATATGATCAATTGTACTGATGGTTTTCCTATTATTAAACCATCCTTTAATAACTGGAATAAATCCTACCTGATCCAAGTGTATTATTCTTGAGATCAGTTGCTGTAGTCTTTCTGGTAGTATTTTATTTAGAATTTTTGCAACTATATTCATGAGGGAGATTGGTCTATAATTTTCTTTCTCTGTTTTATCTCTTCCTGATTTAGGTATCAGTACCATATTTGGGTCATAAAAAGAATTTAGTAGGACTCTTTCACTAATTTTCCCAAATATTTGGTAGAGCATTGGAATCAATTGGTCTTTAAATTGATAGAATTCACTAGTAAATCCATCTGGCCCTGGAGATTATTTCCTAGCGAGTTGACTGATGGCTTGTTCAATTTATTTTTCTGAGATGGGGTTATTCAAGTAATTTACTTCATCTTCAGTTAATCTGGGCAACTTGTATTTTTGTAAATATTCATCCATTTCCCTAAGATTGTCAAATTTATGTGCATAAAATTGGGAAAAATAATTCCTAATTATTATTTTGATTTCCTCTTCATTGGAGGTAGATTCCCCCTTTTCATTTTTGATACTCATAATTTGGTTTTCTTCTTCCTTTTTTTATCATATTGACTAAGGGTCTATCAATTTTGTTGGTTTTTTCATAAAACCAGCTCTTAGTTTTATTTATTAATTCAATACTTTTCTTAATTTCAGTTTTATTAATCTCTCCTTTGGTTTTCAAAATTTTAATTTAGTATTTAATTGGGGATTTTGAATTTGTTCTTTTTCTAGGTTTTTCAATTGCATGCCCAATTCGTTGACCTCCTTTTTCTCTAATTTAATCATGTATACACTCAGGGATATAAAACTTCCCCTAAGAATTTCCTTTAATTCCTCCCACAAATTTTGGCATGCTGTCTCATTATTACCATTCTCTTGAATGAAATTACTGATTGTTTCTATAATTTCTTGTTTGACCCACTCATTCTTTAGGATTAAATTGTTTAATTTCCAACTACTTTTTAATCTGTCTTTCCATGGCCCTTTATTCCATGTGATTTTTATTGCATTATGATCTGAGAAGGATGCATTTAGTATTTCTGCTTTACTGCATAGAATTGTGAGGTTTTTATGCCCTAGAACATGGTCAGTTTTTGAGCATGTGCCATGAATTGGTGAGAAGAAAGTATATTCCTTTTTATCCCCATTCAGTTTTCTCCAGAGATCTATCATACCTATCCCCTCTAAAATCCTGTTCAGCTCTTTAACTTCTTTCTTGTTAATTTTGAGGTTAGATTTATCAAGTTCAGAGAAGGGGAGATTAAGGTCTCTGACTAGTATAATATTTCTTCCTCTAATTCCTTTACCTTGTCCTCTAGGAATTTGGAAGCTATACCACTTGGTGCATATGTGTTAAGTAATGATATTGCTTCATTCTCGATGGTGCCTTTTAAGAGGATATAGTTTTCTTCCTTATCTCTTTTAATTAGGTCAATTTTTGCTTTTGCTTTATCTGAGATAATGATTGCTACCCCTGCTTTTTTTTTTACTTTAGCTGAGGCATGATATATTTTACTCCAGCCTTTTACCTTTACCCTGTGTGTATCCCTCTTTTCCAGATGTGTTTCTTGTAAACAGCATATTGTAGGATTATGATTTCTAATCCATTGTGCTATCCATCTCAGTTTTATGGGAGAGTTCATTCAATTCACATTTACAGTTATGATTGTTATCTCTTTCTTTCCCTCCATCCTATTCCTGCCCCTGTGTAATGCGAATGTAAATTTTAAAGATCTTCCCTGCCCCTAGGCTAAAGTGCACCAGAAGCCTGGGGAGGGAGGCTTGTTTTTCAGTAGATACTTTTTGATTGGCCAGTGGGTCAATAAGGTTGTTACATTCTCTGAGCCAGGAGAAGGCTATATAAGCCCTGATGTGTAGCTTTGTTTTGGGACTCACTTTGAGAAGTGTTCTGTGATTTGATCTGAATTCTGGGAAGCCGATGTTGAGAGTCCCCCGGCTTTGAAAAACCCAGAATGTGGAAACCCAGATGTTGACTGGGTATGGATGTAATGGTTGGACAGTTTGGAAATCTGTCTACTTGATGTTTCTGTCTTGATAATTATGCCTGTATACTTTGAGGTTCAGGGTGCTGACCTTTTCTCCTGAACAAGGTAAATGATATATGTCTGACTGATTAAAGTAAGCTTGTTAACCCATTTTGAGTTGCTTTCCTTTAACAAAGCAGATCCAAGAACCTGTATGGGCAGCAAACCCTGAGGACGCACTTGGGGTGCTTGCTGCTACACCCTGTTAGTGTTCATATTTTCTACCCTTCTCCCTTCCCCCCTTAATAGTTTTCCTTTTAACCACCACCTCCCTCACTATTCCCTTATTAGCCCCCCTCCCTTTTCCTCTCCTTTCTCCTTACTTCTTCCCTCCCTACTAACCATCTCCCTCCCCTTTTGTAGACCTTTTCTCCTCCTACTGCCTATGGGATATTTTTATACTTAATGAAGTATGTTATTTCTTCTTCTCTCCAAGAGTGACAGGAACAAATCTCATGCGAAGCTCTCCTCCCTCCCCTCTTTCCCTCTAAAAATGATACTTTTTGCATTTCTTCTCCATAGATTCCCATGCTTAACTGGTTGTTATTCCCTCCTTGCACCAGAACAAATGAGGGAAAATCTCATATGATTCCCATCTCCCTCCCTTCTTTTCCTCTGCTATACAGTTTTTATGCCTCTTTGTGTGGCACAATTTACCCTTTTCCACTTCATTCATTCCCTTTCTTCCATTGCAGTCCCTTTGCAGCCCTTAATAAGATTTTTTTTATCATCATTTTGTGTATTTTATACTCATACCCTCTACTTGTCTATAAGCAGTTTGCTCTTATCAAATAGCAGGTTGTGTGTTTGTTTTCCTTGTTTACCTTTCTATGTCACTGTTGCATCTCATAATTATAGGTTGAATTTTCCATTGAGTTCTGACTTTTTTATCAAGAAGATCTGGATATCTGTTATATCTTTGAATGACCATCTCTTTGCCTGGAAGAATATGCTCAGACTCGCTGGGTATGTGATCCTTGGTTGTAACCCGAGCTCTTTTGCCTTCGGGAAAATTGTATTCCACTGCCTCTGATCTTTCAGTGTAGAGGCTGCCAAATCTTGTGCGATCCTCACTGTGGACCCTTGATATGTGAATTGTTTCTTTCTGGGTACTTGAAGTATTTTCTCTTTTATCTGGCAGTTCTGGAGTTTGGCCACAACATTTGGAGGACTTTTCAGTTTGGGATCTCTTTCAGCAGGTCTCCGGTGGACTCTCTCGATTTCTATTTTACCCTCAATTTCGAGTATCTCAGGGCACTTTTCCTTAATGAACTCTTGGAGAATGTTGTCCAGGCTCATTTTTTCATCATGATTTTCTGGTAGGCCTATGATTCTCAGATTCTCTCTCCTGGATCTGTTTTCCAGGTCAGTTATTTTTTTCTTTGAGGTATTTTACCTCTTTTTCTAATTTTTCATTCTTGTTGTTTTGTTTGACTAATTCTTGGTTCCTCATAGAGTTATTTGTTTCAATTTGGTTGATTCTAGGTTTTAGCAAATCATTTTCCTTGCTTAATTTTTGGAGCTCCTTTTCCATATCATACACTTTTCTTTTTAGAGAGATGTTTTCTTCATTATAATGTTTCTAATTCTGCTATTTTGGTTTTGAAAGAATTATTCATTTTGTCTTCTATCTCTCTCATTTGGTTTTCAAAGTTCCTTTTGATGTCATCTAGGCACCTTCTCTGCTTGGGACCCATTGCCTGTTGATGTTTCAGCTGTGCATGTGCAGTCCACATTGACTCCCTCTGAGTTTGGTTCCCCCCTCTGAGGATAGTAGGACTCCAGACTCTGTCTTTGTACTCTGTTTTCTACCCATTTTGAGGCAGGGCCCTAGCCACACCCTTCCTCTAGGGATCCCAAGCCTTTACTGTAGAGGGTTTTGCCCTGGGGCAAGAGTTACTATGTTTTCAGGGTCAGAGTTGGGATTTGGAGCAGGTGAGGTTCACTCTGTCATCCTGGTCTTTGGAGGTCCTGATAGGGGCTTTTTTTTTTTCTTAATTTCTGGTCTGTGACGTGTTAGCCCCAGGATTATTTGCTGTACAGGACAGGGGCCCCTGTATTTGCTTATTACCTTGCTCTTTCCAGTCCCAGACCTTTGGTAATAGGCCTGGTAGTGGCTCTTGTGGTTGGTGGGACGATTTGCCCCCCCCCCCCCCCCCCCCCTGCGATTTGATCAGGCCCCTTCTTGGCCTGCCTCTGTGTCTGCTGGCTGCACCTTCTGGGCCTGCCTCCCACCTTGTGCATTCTTAAAAGTGTTTGCTTCTGACTTTTACCTCCCCCAATCTGCCCTTCCTTCTATCAGCAACCCCTTTTCTTATCTTCTTCCCCTCCTACTTTCCTGTATGGTAAGATAGATTTTTACACCCAATTGCATATGTATGTTATTCCTTCCTTGAGCCAATTCTTCCCCCATCTTCTGCTCCACTATATCTCTTCTATATCAGGTGATTTACCCCATTCTATCTCTTCCTTTCCTCTTCTCCCAGTGCATTCTTATTTCTTACCCCTTAATTTAATTTTTTTAGATAATCGTCCTATCATATTCAGTTCACAACTGTGCACTGTATCCATGTATGCTCCTTCTAACCACCCTAATGATGGAAAGGTTTTTAGAAATTATGAGTATCATTTTCCCATGTAGCAATATAAACAGTTTAACCTTATTAAATCTTTTATGATTTCTCTTTCCTGTTTACCATTTTATGCTTCCTTTGTCTTGTATTTGAAAGTGTTTTCTTTTCAACTGTGGTCTTTTCACAGGAATGCTTGGAAATCTTCTATTTCGTTGAATATCTCTTTTTCCCCAGAAGGACTGTACTCAGTTTTGCTGAGTAAGTGATTTTCAGTTGTAATCCTAAGTCTTTTGCCCTCTAGAATCTCGTATTCCGTGTCCTCTGAACCTTTAATGTAGAAGTTGATAAATCTTGTGTTATCCTGATTGTGGTTCCATGATATTAAAATTATTTCTTTTTTGACTGCTTGCAATATTTTCTCCTTGACCTGGGAGCTCTGGAATTTGACTATAATATTTCTTGAAGTTTTTATTTGAGAATATCCTTCAGGAGGTGCTCTACTTTAAACTCCATTCTAGAATATCAGGGCAGTTTTCCTTGATAATTTCTTGAAAGATGATGTGTAGGCTCTTCTTCTTCCTCTTTTTTTTCATCATGGCTTTCAGGTAGTCCAATAATTGTTAAATTATCTTTCCTGTATCTGTTTTCTGATTCAGTTGTTTCTCCTGTGAAATATTTCACATTGTCTTCTATTTTTTTCATTCTTTTGATTGTGTTTTATTCCTTCTTGATTTCACACAAAGTTATTAGCTCCCACTTACCCAATTCTAATTTTTGAGGAATCGTTTTCTTCCATGGGCTTTTGTAGCTTTTTTCCATTTGTCTAATTCTACTTTTTAAGGCATCCTTCTCTTCATTGGATTTTTGAGTCTCTTTTACCATTTGACCTAGACGGTTTTTGAAGTGTTTTCTTCAGTATTTTTTATACCTCCTTTACCAGACTGTTGACTCTTTTTCATTATTTTCTTGCATCACTATAATTTCTCTTCCCAACTTTTCCTCTACCCCTCTTATTTGATTTTAAAATCCTTTTTGAGCTCTTCCATGGCCTAGGGTCAATTTCTACTTTTCTTTGAGTCATTGGATGTAGGCATTTTGATTTTGTTGTCTTCTTTTGAGTTTGTGTTTTGATCTTTCCTGTCACCACAGTAACTTTCTATAGTAATTATCTTTTTCTGCTGTTTGCTCATTTTCCAGTCTATTTCTTGATTTTTAACTATATACTAAAGTGGGGTTCTGCTTCTAGAGTGTGAGGGGGTACCATCTCAAGCTTCAGATTTTTTGCATAGCTGTTTTCAAAGGTAATTCTGGAGACCTGTAAGTTTTCAGTTCTTCCAAACTGGTATAATCTAGGGAAAGGTGTGTTTACTACTCTCCTGTACTGTGCACTGGTCTGTGAGCAACCACAAGAACTCTTTTCCACCCTGGACTTTAACCAGGGTCCCAGCTTCTCTGCTGCCACAAGCTCTACTCTGCTAGTCTCCTCCTTGCCCCAGGATTTCCACCCAGGACTGCAACCCAGATCCATGTATGCACAATGTAACAGTCCTGCCCACAGTACCAGCAAAGGGACCCCTGTACTCTCCTTCTGATCAGTTATCTGACTCCCTTAGCATCTGGGGGCTGAGAGGTCCAGAAACTGCCATGGACACCACTGATTCAGTAACTCCCAAGGCCTGCTCTTGGTTTGCTGAAACTTGGTCTGTGTTGATGCAGCCTTCACTGCATTCCATTCTCACTCTATTACAACAGACATTTCCTGCAAACTTTCTAAGTAGCTTGGGATGGAAAATCATCTCCCTCCATCCTTTTATGGGTTCTTCCACTTTAGAATTTTTGAGGAATTATTTAAAATGTTTACAGGGGTTTGGGGGAGAGCTCAGATGAGTCCCTGACTTTTCTCTGCTATCTTGGCTCCACCTCCCCTGAGGGAAATTCTAAGACCCCTATCCCATTTGCATCACACAGGAAATGCCACAGAGGAGAAACCATGTGGGAAAGGTATATTGTAAACCCTTGGAAGTCACTATCTTAATAAACCCTTTCAGGAATTTCTATCCATGTTACAGGGTCAGATGAAAACCCTTAGAGATACTTGAATGATTAAATGTAAGTAACATCAAACAATATTATGTTCCCATTAGGGAATAAAAACAAATTTTCTAGTGATGGAGATGAAGGAAGCTAGACTATTTTCTTATATTAACTCCTTAAATAATCCTGTATATCTGATAGGAAGGCAGAGGGCACCTTGCAATTTATAGTGGATAACAGAGTATTGAACAAAGTCACCATGCCTACCATTACAGTTTCCAATGTTGTAGATCAGGTAATCAAGACCCAGGGTAAATTCTATGGGGGTATCAATCTCACCAATCCCTGTTTCTCTATACCTGTAGTTAAGACTACTCAAGAGCAGTCTCTTTTTCACCTACAAAGGAGTCCAATATACCTTCACCATTCTTCCCCAGGGCTACCAGATTGCTCTAATATACTCCCTCATTATGATAGACAGATATCTGAAAGAAGCTCCCTTCTCAAGGTCACTGGCCCACTACATTGTTGACATAATGTTGACCAAACAGAGGCCCTAGATTAGATAGTAGCTCATGAAGGACAAGGGATGAAATAATGTGAAATAAGTATGAGAAGGTAGATAGAAGCCAAGGAGTAATTAATAGGTGTGCAACCCTTGACAAGTCAATTAAGAACTCTCAGCTTGCTGCTTCATCTATAAAATAGAATTGTAATAGCACCTCTCTCACAGAGTTGTCATCAGGACCAAATGAGAAGCTATGTAAAGCATTTTGTAAACCCCAAAGCAATGTATGCCCTGGTTATTGCCACTAGAACTATTATGACTGCTGCCACTTGCTTCTACTGTTGTTATTGATGATGGTGTCAAATTAAAGGCATTTAAGTGTCATTTTGAGAAATTTTTACAGTCAATTTTCAATTTTCTCAGGAGTAATGTTCCTAGAAAATGGCAAAAGTCAAAAACAGGAATGACAATACATTGAACCTATGGGAAATAGAAAGTTACGTTCCTTCAGCCACCAAAAAAACTATAATCTTTCATTAATGATGGCTGAAAATACACTTTTCTGCAGATAATTTTTTTATAACAAAACATTAATTCTGATAACATGCACTTTTGTTAACACAGAAATCATAAAATGGCTCATGAAATGCAGAAGAAAGGAGAGGTAACATGAACAGGATTTTTAGGGGCAGGGGCAGCACGTGAGAAGAACCTGGAAGGTAAAAAAAAAAAAAAAAAAGGAAAGGAGTGACTTGCCATCTCTAATCACCCTTTATACTCCAGGCTCAAAATGCCTTGGAGGTGAGGCCCTGGGGGTTGACCATCATCTCATTCACCCACAAACTTAGCTGCTTTTCCATTTTTTTCAAATTATCTTATTTTTATTTTATGAAAACTTCATAGTAGGTTCTTTTTTTCAAATGCTTTATGAACTTCTGATTTACATCATTCATTTCCACAAGATTTTGAGTTACAAATTTTCTCCCCATTTTTCCCCTGCCCACTACCCCAAAATAGCAGTCCCACAGGCTATCCCCTCCTCCAATCTGCTCTCTCCCATATCTTCTCCCATACTCCCTAAGACTTTTCCAGTAGGGCAAATGGATCTCTATGCCCCAGTGCCTATATAACTTATTTCCCAATTACATGTAAAATAGTATTAATAATAGTATATATATATATATATATATATTATAACATTTATATATAGTATATATAACATTTATATATAGTATACATATATATTTATATATAGTGTGTATGTGTGTGTGTGTGTGTGTGTGTGTGTGTATAACATTTGATTTTAAAACTTTTAATTCCAGATTCATTCCCTTCCTTCCTTGTCACCCACCCTTACTGGAAAGATAAGCAATTCATATAGGTTGTACATGTGTAGCTAATGCAAAACATTAACATAGCAGATATATTGTAAATGACTGACTATATTTCCCTCCCTCCTATCCCATCTCCCACTTCTTCTATTCTCTACCTTGATGCCGTCCCTTTTCAAAAGTGGGTGCTTCCAACTTCCCTCCCCCACAGCATGCCCTCCTTTCCATCATCCCCCTTCCCATACACTTCCCCCCTACTCTCTTGCAGGGTGAGATACCCTATTTAGTGTGTATGTCATTCCCTCCCCAAGCCAAATTCAATGAGAATGAGGTTGACCCATTCCCTTTTGCCTTCCTATTCTTCCCCTCCATTGTAACCATTTTTCCTTGCCTCTTCTATATGAGATAGTTTACCCCATTCTGTCTCTCCCCATCTCCTCTCATTATATTCCTCTCTTACCTCTTAATTTCACCTTTTAAGTATCATCCCTTCCTATTAAATTGGTCCTGTGTCCTCTATCTATGTATACCCGTACACATATATACAACACATTCCCATATGTATTCATATTCCCATATATCTTCTGACATAAACACATATATGTGTATGTGTGTGTGTGTATATATATATATATACATATACATATATATATATACATACATATATATATATATATATTTCTATTCCCTTCAACTACTGAGAAATTTTCATAAGTTACAATTATTGTTTTTCCGTGTAGGAAATATAATAGCTCAAATTTGATAAATTCCTTATGATTTATTTTTCCTGTTTACCTTCTTATGCATCTTTTGCTTCTTGTATCTGAATGACAAATTTTCTATTCAACTCTGATTTTTTCATCAAGAATGCTTGAAAGTACTCTATTCCACTGAATGACCATATTTTCCCCTGAAACATGATACTCAGTTTTGCTGGATAGGTGATTCTTGGTTTTAATCCCAGCTCCTTTTACCTCCAGAATATCATATTCCAATCCCTTCCATCCCTCAGGGTAGAAGCTGCCAGATCATGGATTATCCTAATTGTGTTCCCACAATATTCAAATTGTTTCTTCCTGGCTGCTTGTAATGCTCTCTCCTTAATCTGGGAATTTTGGAACCTGGTTATAATATTCCTAGGAGTTTTCTTTTGGGGATCTTTTTCAGGAAGGTGTAATGTGAATGTAAATTTTAAAGATCTTCCCTGCCCCTAGGCTAAAGTGCACCAGAAACCTGGGGAGGGAGGCTTGTTTTTCAGTAGATACTTTTTGATTGGCCAGTGGGTCCAAAAGGTTGTTACATTCTCTGAGCCAGGAGAAGGCTATATAAGCCCTGATGTGTAGCTTTGTTTTGGGACTCACTTTGAGAAGTGTTCTGTGATTTGATCTGAATTCTGGGAAGCCGTTGTTGAGAGTCCCCCGGCTTTCAAAAACCCAGAATGTGGAAACCCAGATGTTGACTGGGTATGGATGTAATGGTTGGACAGTTTGGAAATCTGTCTACTTGATGTTTTTGTCTCGATAATTCTGCCTGTATGCTTTGAGGTTCGGGGTGCTGACCTTTTCTCCTGAACAAGGTAAACGATATATGTCTGACTGATTAAAGTAAGCTTGTTAACCCATTTTGAGTGGCTTTCCTTTAACAAAGCAGATCCAAGAACCTGTATGGGTGGCAAACCCTGAGGACGCTTGGGGTGCTTGCTGCTACAGAAGGTTATCAGTGGATTCTTTCAACCTCATTTTGCCCTCTAGTTCTAAAACATCAGGGCAGATTTCCTTGAGAATTTCTTGGAGGATGATTTCTAGGTTCTTTCTTTGATCATGGCTTTCAGGTAGGCCAATAATTTTTTAATTATCTCTCCTGGATCTATTTTCCAGGTCAGTGGTTTTTCTAGTGAGATATTTCACATTGCCTTCTATTCTTTCATTTGTTTGGATCTGTTTAACAGCATCTTGATTTCTCCTAAAGTCACTAGCTTCCATTTGCTCCAATCTAATTCTGAAAGAATGATTCTTCTCAGTGAGCTTTTGAGATTCTTTTTCCATCGAGCAAATTTGTCTTTTTAAGGCATTCTTCTCATTGCCTTTTTGAGCCTCTTTTGCCAATTGTGCTAGTCTGTTTTATAAGATGTTATTTTCCTCAGTCAGGCTATTGACATTCATTTCATAATTTTCTTGCATCATTCTCATTTCTCTTCCCAATTTTTCCTCCACTTCCCTTATCTGCTTCTTAAGGTCCTCTATGTCCTGTAACCAGCTCGTATTTTCCTTTGAAGCTTTTGGTGCAGGAGTTCTGACTTCACTGTCTTCCTCCTGTTCCATGCTTTGATCCTTTTTGACTCCAAAAGAGTAATCCAATGTTGAATTCTTATGTTTGCTTTGCTTCCTTTGCCTGGTCATATCACCACTCAGTCACTTGACCCTTGGGCTTTTTGCCACAGTAGGACTCCACCACCAGAGAGGGGAGTTTCTTTCCAGATTCTGGGGCTTCCTCAGCTGCCAGTGGTCTTAGTTGTGTGCCCTCTCTGAAGCGTCTACATGCTCTGGCAAGCTGGTCGCACACCCCAGGACTCTACCCTAGACTGCAATCCAGATCCAAGGAGGTTAAAGCAAAAGAGATTACCCCTCAGACTGGTTGCTTGGTCCCCCTAAGTCTGTAGGCCAGGAGCTGAAGCTGCCATGTGGTAGCCTGTGCCACAGCCCTTAGCGGCTTCTCACCTGGGGGAAGAGGCCAACACACTCCCAATTACTGGATCCCAAAGTCCACACTGCACTGACCTCTCACTTTGTCCTTCACATCTATGTGTTGATAACTCTGGAAACGGCCACAGCTGCTGGTGATATGAAGTCCCTCCAGCCTGTGGTTGGTGTAATGGGAATTCAAATTTAAAGATTTTCCCTGCCCCTAGGCTAAAGTGCACCTGAAACTTGCGGGTGGGAGGCTTGTTTTTCAGTAGATACTTTTTGATTGTCCAGTGGGTCAATAAGGTTGTTACATTCTCTGAGCCAGGAGAAGGCTATATAAGCCCTGATGTGTAGCTTTGTTTTGGGACTCACTTTGAAAAGTGTTCTGTGATTTGATCTGAATTCTGGGAAGCCGTTGTTGAGAGTCCCCCGGCTTTGAAAAACCCAGATGTGGAAACCCAGATGTTGACTGGGTATGGATGTAATGGTTGGACAGTTTGGAAAGCTGTCTGCTTGATCTGTTAATGTCTTGATAATTCTGTCTGTATATTTTGAAGTTTGGGGTGCTGACTTTTTCCCCTGAATAAGGTAAACGATATATGTCTGACTGATTAAAGTAAGCTTGTTAACCCATTTTGAGTTGCTTTCCTTTAACAAAGCAGATCCAAGAACCTGTGGTAGCAGCAAACCCTGAGGACGTGCTTGGGGTGCTTGCTGCTACAGTTGGTCAGTCCCCCCGGGGCTAAAACCTCTGCCTCGCTAGGGCCTGTGGTCATCTCCCAGATTTCTGTGCTGACTGAATTCTGCCAGCCTGCTGGGCTGTCTTCAGTGGGAGGTTAGCTTCTCTGTGTCATTTTGTGGGTTCTATAGCTCCAAAGTTTGTTCAGAGTCCTCTTTTACATGAATTGGAGGTGGTGGGAGCCAGAGGTGTGTGGAGGTCCTGTTTCTACTCTGCCATATTGACTCTGCCCCCCTGCATAGTGTGCTTTTCCATGTTTTTCCCAATTCCCTCATCTTATACTGAGAGGTTATTTTAGCACTCTCTAGAGTCGATTCACAAACAACTTTACAAATGTTTTTTCCTTTATGCAGATATGAACTTGCTGCTTCATGCCTCTCATTTTTTTCTCTACTATACATACCTGTGAATTTGCACAGTTGCCAACCTGAAAGTCAAAATATGGTTACTAATCAAATCATGGGAAGACTCAAATGTTAAATGAGCAAATGTTGAGGGATGACTGTGTTTTATAACAAAAGCAGTCAGAAGCTGTTGAAATTTCTTGAGTATGAGAATTAAATGGTCAACCCTGTGCCTTAAAAATATTATTTTATCAGTTATGTGGAGGAGAGATGATAAAGGAGATGGATTAGGAGAGAAAAAATTAGGGGGTTAATTTATCACTGCAGAATGAAGATGATGAAAAGTAAATGTTCTTGATTGCAGCATGCATGGAGAAGAAGGGACACCGGAAAAATGTTGAACAGGTAAAAATGAAGAAAGTGGTAACATATAGAAGATAAAAGATAGTTAAGAGTCAATGGTGAATCTTGTCTAATAAAGACAGGTAAATGGAATATAATGTCATACTCAAGAGAAAATTTTGGAGGGGTGTGAGTTTCACAGAGAGGACAATCAGTTCTGTTTTGTAAATGTCATATTTGAAGTGCTGCTGGGACATAAAGAAGGTGAGCAGGCAATTAATGATGTGGAACTATAGTTCAAGAGATGTGTTAAGGGTGGATATATATCTTAGGAAATTATGTTCATAGAGATCATAATAGAACCTGCTGGAGATGATTAAAACCACCAACCGCAAGAAGGTAGAGAGAGAAGTGGAGAGGCCCAGGACTGGACTGAAATATAAGAGGTCATGTGACTGGGAATGGAATTTTGAATTATATAACAGAGAAGATGAAAGTATTTATATTAATTTTCCCATCTTCTTGAGTTCAAATCTAGCTTTAGTCACTTACTAGCTGTGTGACCCTGGGCAGGCCACTTTACCCTGTTTGCCTCAGTTTCCTCATCTGTAAAATGAGCTGGAGAAGGAAATAAAAAACCACTCCAGTAACTTTGCCAAGAAAATCCTATATGGGGTCACATAGAGCTAGACGTTACTGAAAAATAAGTAAACAATGTTAAGATAGGCAGTGGGATGATTTGCTGAGGAAAACATATGTGGTGCTATAGGGGGTTTAAGGAGAGAAGAGAAGGTATTGAAGAAGTTACAGGGGAGCAGGATAGCTTCCAGACATGAAAAAATAAGAGATTGTCATGCCAAAGTTAGGGACCAGTTGAGATTAGATAAAATGAATTAGTGCTGTATCCAGTCTACATATGTCTGTTTCTCTCTCCTATGTCTCTTCCATATTTCCTTTTCCCCACCTCAGAGCAACCTCGAAGTTCACTTGTACTCCGTGATCACTCCATTCCTCACGTGACTCATCCTTTGCCCTGTTCTCACTGGAAATTCCAAGCATTGCTCTGCTTCCTCATGTCATTACATGTTGTGGGAGATGAACTCAGGCCACCTGCTTAAAGGCCAGTTGTGAATAACCCTCTACAACCTCTACAACAAATCAGCGACACAGTCCAACCATGACCTTGAAAATGCTGCTGCTGCTTCACATGATGGCATGTGCTCATATTCAATGCAGAAAGCTGTGGATGACAAAGAACCTTTTTTGACTCAGGAGGAGGAAAGTTTAGCCATGCTTCATAGGTGTGGCTTCATAAAGACAAAGGTTAAGTGACTCCTTCCAAACTGTACAGTTAATTATGCTGAAAATTGAATACCAACTTAGTCTCCCCGCTCCTAGTCTTTTACTACTGACAGTACTTAGGAAAAGAAAATAGATCCCTGCATATCCTTGTATTACATGGATGATTCCAGCAAGAAAAAACATAAAGCTTCCTCAACAGTCGCCTTTTTTTATTTTTCCTTTTGGGGAAGGACCCAGAGAGGAATGAGGGGAAGTTCTGTATTCAGAGGACATGCACACATTTATTGTAATTTTACCATTCCAGAAAGCAAAAATAAATAGCTTTGGGTAACTGACTGCAATAGATCCTGATCAAATTCAGCATTTAACTCCCAAATCAATCCCCAGCTCACAAACTCTGCGTGTTGGAAGCAACAGATCAGAAAGCTTTTCAGAGGAACATTATTTGAGAAATGAAAAGCAAGGAAGAGGAAGAAAACAAATCAGTCATAATTTAAAATCTTGTGACTACACATACACTGAAATAACTCTGACCCCTGGAGACAAGTGCTTTGTTTAGAACTGACAGGTCTAGAATACTATAAGTTTGCAGAACAGAGAATGAAAACCGGGCAAATTTTCTGAGTTTAAGATGTTTATTCAGAAGTGTTTGCAAATATTGGCAGTTACTTTTTTACTTGTTTTTTTTTCCTCTCCATTTCCTCGCTACTACCAGAAACTTGTATTTTATGAGAATGCACTTTTTTTTCACTCAGCAAGTTTCAATCAAATAAAGTCATATACTCACATCATGATAGAGAGATCATTGGACCTGGAGTCCAAAGAACTGGTTTTGAGTCATGCTTTCTTTCACTTCACAGTTATATGACTTTGCAGAAGTTATTTAACCCCTCTGAGCAGGAATGTGCTGCTCTCTCTAACAACTGGCTCTCTCAAACACATTTTTAAGTTTAATTTTCATTATTTACATTTTCTACACCACTTTCCCAAGTCTAGACAGTCAGTGAAACAATAAACCAGACTCTGTTGCAGGGTTTTCTTGATTTAATGTTCATATAAAAAAATAACAATCTATTCAGCTCCTCCATGATATGAACTGACTTCAGCATACTCCTGCTTCTGAGACTTAGTTTTCTTATCTGTAAAATGGAGATAATACTTACCATTTACCTTAAAATTATGTTAAAGGGGTCAAATGAGATAATCAGTGAATTTTTAAAATTTTAATGAAGCATATCAATGCAAATCATCTTTTTCATTCTGCTTTGTCCCTGAAATTCCAATAATATACTAGGATCATTGTAAATCTCCTTTCTTCTAATATTTCTATTTCTAATCCTTGTAGTATAAGAAATCTTGTCACCTACCAAGATCACCAATATGGCAGATTGGACAGTGGTTAACCAAAGGGAAAACTTTTGAAGTTTATATTTTCCTTTGTTCAAGATGGAAAAATTACTGCAGGAAATAAAGGACACATAAATGCCCATTTCAACCTATTCCTAGTTAGCCCATTCAAGATTATTCCTCAGATATATTTAGGAAATTTCATGTATTTTACCATGTTTCCTCATCACAAAGGATTTCACAGGTGAGTGGTTAGTGGTTTTTGTTTTTGTTTTTTTGCTTTTTGGAGGGCAATTGGGATTAATTGACTTGCCCAAAGACATATGGCTAGTAAGTGTGTCAAGTGTCTGAGGCCAGATTTGAACTCAGGTCCTCCTGACTCCAGGGCCAGTGCACTATTTGCTGCACCACCTAGATGCCCTGTGAGTAGTTATTGTTTATTACATTTCTGGGGATCATAGAAAACCAGTGCTGATGCTTCTGTGACCTCCTCATCCAAGTCACTATCAGAAGTACCACTCTGTAGAAGTGGAGCATTTAAATTTCTTCTAAATTAACCCACTTTGCAAAGAATCAAGGAATTCACAGACAGTCAAGGTTGGAAAGGGCATGCAAGCCAATCATACCTTGAGCAGGAATCCCCTCTATGGCATCTCCAGTGGTCATCACTCACTAGCCACCTAGCCTTACCTCAAAGACATCCAAGGACTGGAAGGCATTATCTTCAGGGCCAGCACAATCTCTCTTGGGATGGTTCTAACTCTACAATGCTAAATAAGTCATTCTTTATACTGAGCAAAAAACTCAGCAATTTCCATATATTCTTCCTAGTTCTGCCCTCAGAAACAAAAGAATACAGTTTTATTCCTCCCACATGATAAGCCTTTAAATATTATACCTAACATGCTCTTGAGGCAGCTAGTTGGCATGGTGGATAGACTGCTGGGCCTGCAGTTAGGAATATTTGAGTTCAAATCCAACTTCAAACACTCCTAGCTGTGTGAGTCACTTAAGCCTATTTGCCTCAGTTTCCTCATTGACAAAATGAGCTGAAGAAGGACATGGCAAACTACTCCAGTATCTTTGTCAAGAAAACCCAAACTGAGTTATGAAAGGTTGGACACAACTAGAACAAGTAACATGCTCCTGTGAGTCATTTCCTCTCCAGCTTTTTCTTACGATTTTCAGTAGAGTACCAGGAAACTTATTTTAAGGGTTTAAAGAAATGTCTATATTTTTATATAATAAATATATATCTTAAAAGATCTATGATTTGGTGTCTGGATGCAATCCAGACCTGCAATCCATGTAACTTGCAACCACTCTATGTAGATAGACAATCTCTATTAGATGAAGGCAAAAACAATTATTTGGTGGCCAAAGGTCTGTTGACAAAAAACATTGAATTAATTCTTCAATGATCATAACAGTTATATAAATAAAAGCATTTATACCATACTTATATGGCAGGCATTGTGCTAAACATTTTACAAGTATAATTCAATTCTCACAACAATCCTAGGTGGTAGGTGCTATTGTTATAACCATTTTACAATTGAAGACACTGAGACAAATAAAGGTTAAATGACTTGTCCAAAGCAATACAGTTAGTAAATGTCTGAGGTCAGATTTGAACTCAGCTCTTCCTGACTCCAAACCCAATGCTCCATTCCCTGTGCCACCCAGCTGCTTTTCCATTTTAATTAGATCTAAGAGAACTCACACTCAACTAGAACAATTTTTGACAACTCAGTGTGACCATCATAACATGATATATCATTTTAATAAAACTACTCTGATGGTTTAGGGTGTAATGGGGGTCAGTGGCATGCTGGCCAGCATTTAACAAATACCTCTCCTCCAGGACACACTTTTAAATTTAGTTTACATTATTAACATTTCTTTCATCACTTTTTTCAGTCTTGACTATCAAAAAAATAAATCAAGGCTTGATCTGTAGTGTTTGCCAATTTCTGACATGTAAATCCTTATGCTGAAAATAAAGCTTCCTGCTTTGTGAGGTGATATCTGGCCCCAGCACACCCTTGCATGAGGCTGACCTTGAATTCTTTGAGTTTATGCTGGCAGAACATAAATTTTGGCATATTTTTTATCTATATTTAGAAGATTTTAGGTATAATCCTAGCAACACACTGTCATGGCCTTCTGAGGTCCAAACTAACCATGTATGGAGAGACTCATTATCTGGAGACCAGACCCTTGGAATTGAATGCATTGGCCATGGCAATCCATGAAAGAAACCATGTGTTTGTATGTATAAGAATGGTGTTTACTTATTCCACTTAAGACCATCTCCAGTACATTATTATGGCATCAGTTCAATATTGGGTTCTTTAAGGCATAAACTCTGACAAATTGGAAAGTCTGTTGCCTGAGGACTAGCCCAGGTAGGTTTGGAGAAGCCATGACAAATTCGTTAGATAAGCTCCAAAGTTGTGTTTCCTTTTAAAGTGATAAAGAACATGGTATCCACCCCCATGCAACCCCCCTTCCCCACTCTACCACCATCACAGAAAAGACCAAGGAACCACCCAAGAGTTGCTTCATCTACCCAAAGAACCAAGCCCTTTCATACTGAGTCAGAACCCACATGGCCAACTGGAAATGTCCAAAGTTCCCAGAGATCAGAGGGAGCTCAAGTCCTTATCAATTTTACAGTGATACTGTGGATTGGAAGTTAAATAAACAATTGGAAAGAGTTAGAACTTGAGTCAGGCCCTGAAGGGTAGATTAGAAACCATTTAATAAATCACCATTCAGCATTCTTACCACGTGTTTTCTTATTCAAGTAGTCACCAACACTAATTTATTTATTTATTTGGGGTTTGGGGTTTTTTGGAGGCAACTAGGATTAAGTGACTTGCCCAGGGTCACACAGTATCTGAGGCAGGATTTGAACTCACATCATCCTGACTCCAGGGCCAGTGCTCTACACTGCGTTGCTTAGCCACCCCACACTAGTTCTTTTCTAGAGTTCATTTGTCAGTTGTATGGAACATAAAGCACTTGTTCACAGAGAAACATTATTAACAACAGTAACTTAGTTATGAAGTAAATCCAGAAAAGTCTACTAAAGTATAATGAAGAAAAAGAATAGTAGAACCATATTTAGATAGCACTTTTTTCTCTTTATATAACACTTAATTTCACACAATTATTGTAAGGATCAAATGAGTTGATATTTGTAAAGCACAGGGTCTGGTACATTATAGGCTCTTAATAAATTCTTGTTCCCTATCCTTCTTCTCTAAAATGTAATCTTCTTAAAGTCAGGGAATATGCTGATGGAGAGACACATGCGATGAGTTGGAACTATCAATTAACCCATCAAGAATTGCACAAGAGGTTATCATTAGAAAGATGTATGTCCATAAAAGAAGTAGGGCTGTTCATATAGCAGAAACAATGGAAAATCTATGGATAATCTGATTGTCCCATTGGTATTCATGCAACATTAAAAGAATAAAAGAAAAAATATTAGAAATTAGACATATTAGGAAATTCTGAAGTCACCCATTATATTGCTAACATTCATTGTGGTATTATTCTATATTACTTTTTTCCTTTAAAAATAAACCCAAGAGGGCAGCTTATTGGTACAGTGAATAGAGCACCAGCCCTGGAGTTAGGAGGACCTGAGTTCACATCTGGCCTCAGACACTTAACACTCACTAGCTGTGTGACCTTGGGCAAGTCACTTAACTCTAAATGCCCTGCCTTCCCCCCTCCAAAAAGACCAAAAGAAAAACAAAACAAGAAAAGAAACCCAAAAATATGCAAAGAAAAATCCAAATAAAAGGCAGGAGTGCTGATATGACCAATAAGTATTGTTTTAGAGAGAAAGAAATAAGGAGAAATTTCCTTGCCTTTTAACAAAAAGGAGAGAGGTTAATTCCACCTAGATCATACCTAGTGGGTTTGATTGTTACCTTGTCTCTAGTTATACCAGTCAAGTCTGAGCTCTTTTTGTAGATTCAGGTTCCTGTATACAAGAAGCCGCATCTTACTACCAAAAAATTAGCTCAAATTAGCCTAAAGAAAAGGAAAAATCTGTCTCCAGTTTAAATTTTGAATTTAGGTAAATTCAAATAATTACAGATTATTATTATTTTTAATAGTCTAACTATAGAGCTCTTAAGCTTCCAAGACAAGATGAAAATCTTAGCTGTTTGGACAGCTATAGCTCCAGTCCTGAATATAATCCTCTATTTTCTTTAGCTAACCAAAGGCTTCCACCATGAATACAATGGATGCAATCAAGAGGCTACACTGTGGTATTCAAAATTTTATAATTGACCATGGGTCTTATGTAAAGAAAAAGCAAAATCAGAGTAAAGAAATAACTTGAGGGATAGTTAGGAAACAAGTCATATAAGAATGCATGGTTTGAACAAAAACAGGCTTTGAGGGAAGGGAAAGTTGATGAGATACAAGCATTTCAGAGATTTCTCAGTTCTCTAAAGGATAAACACCTGGTAGACTCATTTTGATTCTGTGTCCTAACTCCTGCTAGATGAAAACAACCATTAACCATCTTCCATAGTCACCTTGAACAGTACTTCTCTCTAGAGCAGCTAATTAAGTCTTTAGGGGAAGGAAGCACCACCATTGCAACCACTACCATCCTATTTAGTGCCTCCAAAACAAAAAACAAAAACTCTTGTCTAGCTACCTTGGTTCAGTGAACTATCTCTGGAATCTTGGTATGTTTTGCTGTTGTGATGGGAGAAATTTCATTTTGCCCAAAGTCTTCTATTCTCATTATACATTTCTCTATGTTCCAGAGACACTCAGTATATACTAGCATCTAACAGGAAGATATTGTGACAGTGAAAAAAGAAGAGGAGCAGGCAATTTGGAATCAACTGAGATCAATCTCTAAACAAATAGAATTGCTGACTTACTTTGGAGTTAACTGTCTAAGTCAAGGTTAGATACCTATTCAGTTACAGAAAGTAATGAAAAGATAAAAACCTTAGTACAAGTGCAAGCCATGGTGGATTGGTTCCAAAAAAAGACTTAATTGTCAATGAATCCTAACTTGGTCAAAGGAATAATGATAATAAAGAGAGTAAGTATAGCAAACCCAAGGTATATATGAGGTCACTAGAGAAAAGTAAACTCCAAGGTAATGACTTAATGACAGGACTCTTGGCATGAAGGGATTGGAGGCTTACCACCAGGCAAGAAAATCAGAATATCTATATTATGAGGTCAGAAGATTGGATTGAACTTCCTTCTCAATTTGGTCCTCTATTCCAAAAATCATTGCAGGGAGGAAGTGTACCTCTCAGGTTATGTTAGAACTTTATAAGGAGGAAGGTTGCCCCACCCTCTTCATGGATTCCAGATGCAAAGTGCTGATTACCTTGTGGTTTACCCTGTGAATAGTTCCAAGGAAGTCAGAGATAAAAAAAAATGCCAAGGTTCTGACCATCTATAGAGTGGGAAAAGAACAGCCAGTGGCATATATGTCAAAATACCATAACCGCACTCCCACACCCACACCTCTAGGGACCTTTCACTGCTAGAAAGGTTCAGATTTTTTGGAAGATGAGGATGGGGAGGAGGGGGAAGTAAGGAAGGAAGGAGAAATAAGGAAGGAAGGAAGAAAGGAGAAATAAGGAAGGAAGGAAGAAAGGAAGGAAGGAAGAAAGGAAGGAAGGAAGGAAGGAAGGAAGGGAGAAAGGGAGGAAGGGAGGAAGGAAGGGAGGAAGGGAGGAAGGAAGGGAGGAAGGGAGGAAGGAAGGGAGGAAGGGAGGAAGGAAGGAAGGAAGGAAGGAAGGAAGGAAGGAAGGAAGGAAGGAAGGAAGGAAGGAAGGAAGGAAGGAAGGGAGGGAGGGAGGGAGGGAAGGAGGGAGGGAGAGAGAAGTAGTTGTTACATTGAGATTTGAAAATTGTAATATTACCTCATTTGATCTTCAAAACAACCCTAAGGGAAAGGTGCTATTAATAACCCCATTTAGCATTTAAGGAAACAGGCAGACATAGTTTAAGTGACTTGCTTTGAGTCACACAGGTAGTAAGTGTCTGGGTTCAGACTTAAACTCAGGTATTCTTGACCCTAGATCCAACACTGTATCTAGTGGGATACCTACCTAGCCTTAGTGCTTGAGAATCATGGAGGAGGGGGAAAGGCTTAGTTGAATAAATAATGTGTCTATAGTAGTAGAACCAGGGTTCACATAATGACTTTACTGGAGATCTTGGGCAAAGCACTTAACTTGTCTTAACTTAACACATCAGTTTCTTCAACTGTAAAATAGGGAGGTTAAACTAGATGTTCTCTGAAGTCCCTCCCAGAGTGAAATCAAATGAAAGCAGCATATGTGATAGTGAGATAATGTTGTACATGAGCTGGTGTAGCAGCAACCACACTGGCACACCCAGCATGGCTGCTAGCACAGGTTCTTAGACCTGCTTTACTAGGAAAGATAGCTGTTCAAGGGGTCAACAATCTTTTTTAATTACATTCTCTAGTTTAGGGAAAAGTCAGCACCCTGAACTAAAGAGAAAATACAAGCACAGAAAAATACAAGCAGAGAAAAAAAGACCAACAGACAGGGCTTCTAATTGTCTGAAAAATTAGCACAGATCAACAGACAGATCCAACTGTCTGACCAAGGGAATACATTCAGAGTTACTAGAGAGAGAAGCACCAACATCTGGGTTTTCAAAGCTGGGGGCTCCTTAACGGCTAACCAGAGTCTCATCTGGTCAAATCACAGGAACAATCTTCGAATGAGTGAACCTCAAAGCAAAAATGCTAACCTCAGAGTATATATACCCTTTTATAGATCCAGAGGGAATCACAACCCTCATTACTCAGTGCATAATCAGAAATTAGCAAAAGGTGACAGAACCCACAAAATGACAGAGAAGCTAAGCTTCCACTGAGGACAGCCCAGCAGGCTGGCAGGAATCGTCCAGAGCAAAGCACTGGGAGCTGGGCCCAGCTCCATGGTGAGGTTTTAGCCGCAAAGTGGGAATGACCAGCCACCAGCTGGAGGGACTCCAGATCACCAGCAGCTGTGGCGGTTTCTAGAATTATCAACACATAGATGCGGAGGACAAAGTGAGAGATCAGTGCAGTGTGGACTTTGGGATCCAGTAGTTGAGAGTGCATTGGCTTTTGCCCCCGTGGCCAGAAGCTGCTGAGGGCTGCAGCCCAGCCACCACCACATGGCAGCTTCAGCTCCTGACCTTAAGAGTGTAAGGGGACCAAGCGACCAGTCTGAGGGGTAATTGCTCTTGCTTTAACCTGCTTGGATCTGGATTGCAGCCTAAGGTGGAGGTCCTGGGGTGTGTGAACAGCTTGCCAGAGCATATGGAGGCTTCAGAGAGGGCACCCAACTAATACCTCTGGCAGCTAAGAAAACGCCAGCATTTGGTACAAAGCTTCCTTGTCTGGTAGCAGAGTCCTACTGTGGCAAAAAGTCCAAAAGTCAAGTAATTGAGGGCAATGTGACCAGGCAAAGGAAGCAAAACAAACAAAAGAATCCAACATTAGACTCCTCTTTTGGGGACAAAATGGATCAAAGCATGAAACAGGAGGAAGACAGTGAAGTCAGAACTCCTGCACCAAAAGCTTCTAAGGAAAATACCAGCTGGTTACAGGCCACAGAGGACCTTAAGAAGCAGATAAAAGAAGTGGAGGAAAAATTGGGAAGAGAAATGAGAACGATGCAAGAAAATTAAGAAATGAACGTCAACAGCCTGACTGAGGAAAATGATACCTTAAAAATCAGACTAATTCAAAAGGCAAAAGAGGCTCAAAAAGGCAATGAGGAGAAGAATACCTTAAAAAAGCCAAATTTGCCAGATGGAAAAAGAATCTCAAAAGCTCAATGAGGAGAATCATTGCTTCAGAATGATATTGGAGCAAATGGAAACTAGTGACATTATGAGAAATCAAGATGCTGTTAAACATATCCAAACAAATGAAACAATACAAGGCAATGTGAAATATCTCATGGGAAAAACCACTGATCTGGAAAATAGATCCAGGAGAGATAATTTAAAAATTATTGGCCTACCTGAAAACCATGATCAAAGAAAGAACCTAGAAATCATCCTCCAAGTAATTCTCAAGGAAAACTGCCCTGATGTTTTAGAACCAGAGGGTAAAACAGAGGTTGAAAGAATCCACTGATCACCTCCTGAAAAAGATCCCCAAAAGAAAACTCCTAGGATTATTATAGCCAGGTTCCGGAATTCCCAAAGGTGCTGGGTTTAAAACCAAGAATCACCTACCCAGCAAAACCGAGTATTATGTTTCAGGAGAAAATATGGTGGTCATTCAGTGGAATAGAGGACTTTCAAGCATTCTTGACGAAAAAACCAGAGTTGAATAGAAAATTTGACATTCAGAAACAAGACGCAAGACAAGCATGAGAAGGTAAACAGGGAAAAGAAATCATAAGGAACTTATCAAAGTTGAACTATTAACATTCCTACATGGAAAAACAATAATTGTAACTGATGAAACATTTCTCAGTATGAAAATAGTTGAAGGGAATAGAAATATGTGTGTGTTTGTGTTTATGTTCTTTATCTTTATCAGAGTTTATACAGGCTTATGAATACATATGTAAATGTGTGAATATATGTATACAGGTATACATAGATAGAGGGCACAGGACCGATTTAATAGGACAGGATGATACTTAAAAGGTGAAATGAAGAGGTGAGAGAGGAAGATAATGAGAGGAGATGGGGAGAGACAGAATGGGGTAAACTATCTCATATAGAAGAAGCAAGGGAAAAATGGTTACAATGGAGGGGAAGAACAGGAAGGCAAAAAGGCAAAATCTTACTCTCATTGAATTTGGCTCAGGGAGAGAATGACATACATACTAAATAGGATATCTCACCCTACAGGAGAGTAGGGGGAAGGGGATGAGAGGGGCGATGATGGAAGGGAGGGCAGGCTGTGGGGGAGGGAATTTGGAAGCACCCACTTTTGAAAAGGGACAGGATCAAAGTAGAGAATAGAATAAGTGGGAGGTGGGATAGGAGGGAGGGAAATATAGTCAGTCTTTTACAATATATCTACTATGTTAATGTTTTGCATTTGCTACACATGTACAACCTATACTGAACTGCTTATCTTCCCAGTAAGTGTGGGTGATAAGGGAGGAAGGGAATGAATCCAGAATTCAAAGTTTTAAAATCAAATGTTTAAATATATGTGTATATATAATTTTTTTTTTTAAGCAATTGGGGTTAAGTAACTTGCTCAAGGTTACACGGCCAGTTATTTCTGGGTGTGGTGCTGAGTGTCTGAGCCCGGGATTTGATCTCCAGGTCGTCCCAACACTGGAACCAGTGCTCTTACTCACTGAGCCACCTGGCTGCCCCTTGTATATATAATTATTATTAATAATATTTTACATGTAATTGAGAAATAAGATATACAGGCACTGGGGCATAGAGATCCACCATGCCCTACTGGAAAAGTCTTAGGGTGTGTGGGAGAAAATATGGGAGAAAGCAGATTGGAGGAGGGTATATCCTGTGGGACTACTATTTTGGGGCAGTGGGTAAGGGAAAAATGGGGAGAAAATTTGTAACTCAAAATCTGGCAGAAATGAATGATGTAAATTAGAAGTTAATAAAGCATTTGAAAAATGAAAAAAAAGAAATTAGCAAAAGGTGCTAAAGCCTTCCTACAAGCAACCCTCCCCTAAGGAAGCTTCCCTTAATGGGCTCCACATGAGGCCTATTAATGGGTAGGGAAGATTTTAAAACTCATTAATGTTACAACTGGGCATCTGACTTAATTTCCTACCAGTTATTACATAGATCTTCCAGTTTCAATGAACTTCAGCAGCATCTGCTTTTCCATTCATTTATGCTAAGAGTGGATTCTATTTGACCATAACAATTCTAAAGAAGATAAGGCCATTATCCAGTCATTTAGGAAACATGAAAAACCTCACCAGTCCTACAGAAAACAGGCATGACCTTTCAGTGACTGTTCTCCCATCATAAATCTTCCACCACCACCCCAGAACATTGCATTTGGTTACAGTCAATCAGTCAGTCAATAAGCATTTATTAAGTGCATACTATATATGAGGTACTGTGTCAAGTGCTGCAATTATGAAGAAAGGCAAAGGAGAGTTCCTGCTCTCAAGAGGGTTACAATCTAATAGCAAAAATTTGGTAACTGAATGGGTAGCATTTTATTTTGATGACTGAATTTTATGCCATATTGTACCTCTTAAATTTTCCAGCAGCTTTCTCCTGCTTTGAGCTGGAGAGGAGCCTACTCTTTACACCTCTATCTACCTCTTCCCCTCACCCCATATCACATATACACATAAGCATAAACAGGGAAACATTCAAGAAATAATTATAAAGAACATTTATACAGCACTTTATTATTCATCAAGTAATTATCTTATGCAATTCCTTCAGCTATTCAATGAGGTGGATGCTACAGGTAGTGGTAACAACATTTTACTCATGAAGAAAATGAGATTCAGAGGTTTTTTGTTTTTTTTTAACTTGCCTATGCTTATTTATTATTCAGTCATTTCTAACTCTTCAGGAGCCCATTTGCGGTTTTCTTGGCAAAGATACTGGGGTGGTTTGACATTTCCTTCTCCAGTTCATTTTACAGATGAGAAACTGAGGCAACCAGGGTTAAATGTCTTGCCCAGTGTCACACAGCTAGTAAATGTCTGAGGCTGGATTTGAATTCAGGTCTTTCCTGACTGTAGGCCCAGTGCTTTATACTGTGTAGCACCTAGCTGCCTATGTTCTCACAGCAACTAAATGTCAGAGACAGAATGTGAATATAGGTAATCTTAATGGAAGTCTAGTACTATATCTACTATTGTTAACACTACATATAGTCAGAATTGATTTCTGCCCATAAGGAGAATTTTGAATGGTGCCACAAACGTCAACATAGCACCAATTTTTCTCCCCTCTACTTGAAATTTCCACCATTGAAGTAAGTTCTTTAGTTTAAAGCATTATCTCCAGAAACCATCTATTACCATGGAATGAGAACAGAAGCACCTTAACTCAAATCCTTAAACCTATGCTCATCCACCATTTTGTATTGTAGTGTATAGTACTGATATTGTATTGTATTGTATTGCATTGCATTGTTTTATATTGTATAAATGGTGAATCAGATAAACCAGTGATACTCCAACAGGAGTCCGTGGATATCTAGATGTCCTCAGGACACTTTCATGAGGTCCATGAGGTGAAAATTATTTTCCTAATATTACTAACATTATTTGCCTATAGAAAAAATCTTCAATACTATATGTGTGAGGCCAGATTTTCTTCTCATGCTTCCACAAAGATAGTACAAAACTGAATGCAGAAGCAGATAGAACAATCCTTCGGTCTTCTTTTGTCAGACATTATTAGGTTTGCAAAAATGTGGAAAACAGTGCCACTTTTCTCATTAAAATTTCTTTGTTCTGAAAAATAATTATTTTTCATAAAAATGTTATATATGTTAACAAGTAGGTTTGTTGTCATTTTAGTGAATAAATATTTTTAATTTATAAACTTTAATTCCTAATACAGTAAAAATTAATAGACATAACCCATATGAAAGCTTTTTGGGATCACCAGTATTTTCTTGTAAAGGGGTCCAGACCAAAATGTTTGAGAACCACTGAGATAAATGATCTGTTACCTTGGGAAGTAAAGAGAATGACCAAGGGATTGTGCAGCAAAGGGGAGGGAGTAATTAAGGGCAAAAAGCAGAGCATTGCCTAGAGACTATACACTACAATACAAAATGGTGGATGAGCATAAGTTTAAGGATTTGAGTTAAGGTGCTTCTGTTCTCATTCCATGGTAATAGATGGTTTCTGGAGATAATGCTTTAAACTAAAGAACTTACTTCAATGGTGGAATACATGGACAGAAAACTATGGGGGGATGGGGGGAAAGGGAGGAACACTAGGCACCTGAGATGAGAAAAGTGGTGACAAAAAGCAAAAACAGAAAGCAAATGAATACCAATTTTGTCACCTCCCAATTTTTCCTGGGTCACCCTCTGCCAAACCATTCTGGACTTCTACCATACTTTCCACAACAGAAACAAGGCAAAGGCCAAGGGTTGGAATTCTCTGAATCTGTATGTCAGCTACACTTCCCACCTTAGATCTTAAACTCAAGAAGGCATCATGTTTAAATTTGGCCATCAGGTCTTGAAAGACTGATTTGAGAGTTCAACAACCCCAATATTCTGGACTTGTCCTTGACACTGTTCCCAGGAGCCCCTTCTGCAGGCAGGCAGATCTGAAAGGCAGCAACTTATAGGATTGTTTCTAACTTGCACTTTCAGGCATCACCCTGTGGAGAACACCTGTGTGTCTGTTTTGTGTTCTGTCTACACTGCCACAGCTTTGGGCTCACAAGGGAAATGTATAAATGCATAAGCCATCTGCTGGTTTTCTGTTTTCCCCCTTACAAGAAAGCACCTTCCGTTGACATCACTGTGCATCAAACAGATTTTATTTCACATGTACTAATCTGTTTATAGTGTCATTTAAATTACTCAGATTCCTTCTAGGTGGGAAGAAGTCAAGGAGTCAAAAAGATCATGTAATCAAATGAAACAGATTTAGAACCAAATTCTTAATGTAGATGAGGGGGCCACAAACAGATGGTTGATTTTTCAATAGTGACGTGAGCATCATTTTCTTCCCTCAAGTGTTGAGAGCTTTTCATTTCTTTTTATAGATAGGGACTTTTGTAGATCTTAGTACTAAAACCTCATAAGCTGCATACTATGTGAGAGGTGGGACTAATTGGTCAGGATAGAAAGGAGCTGGAGAGCTGACTCATGCCTAAGCAAAATTGTCAAATAATTTCTCTTTAGCCTTAGTCTGGAGAGGGATGGCTAAAACAAAAAGTATGCTGGACAGAGATATGGGATTTGAGACTTGAGCTCAAGTATCTAACTATACCATTTACTGCTCTGTGACCTTGGGTCATCCACTTAATCCATTTGATCTCATTTCCTCATCTGTAAATTCCACTTTTCACAGGGATCAAGGTGAGGATCAAGAGGTAGAAACACAGGAAGCTCTTTGTTTATTTGTTTGTTTGTTTGTTTGTTTTAAAGCAATCAGGGCTAAGTGACTTGCTCAAGGTTACACGGCCAGTTATTTATGGGTGTGGCGCTGAGTATCTGAGCCTAGATCTGATCCCGAGGTCACCCCGACACTGGAGCAGGTGCTCTTACTTGCTGAGCCACCTGGCCGCCCCTACGCAATTGGGGTTAAGTAACTTGCTCAAGGTTACACAGCCAGGTGTTTCTGGGTGGGTGCTAAGTGTCTGAGCCCGGGATTCAATCTCCAGGTCATCCCGACACTGGAGCTGGTGCTCTTACTCACTGAGCCACCTGGCCGCCCCGGAAGCTCTTTGTTAAACTTTGTCAGGGTCCTTTGTAAAGGACATTGCTGCTGTTGTGATTCCCCTGTCCATACCCTCCTTCCATCTGTCTGGTGCAGTCATGGCCTAATCAGAGGCCTCATATCAATACTGTTGCAGGGCTTGAGTGACATTTCTTAACTGGTCATACTTGTTTCCTAAAGAATAGTCCTATCTGAGGAATCATCTTTATTAAAGCTGAACCCTTAAATTAAACACATATAATTTCATCTGGGAGACACATTTTGAGGAAACATCTAGCTCAGTACAAGCATGAAAATCTAATATGAGAAAGTAATATATGTAACCCAATAGTATGTCTATGCATTTAGAATGGGCAAGGAGCAGGGATATGGACCTGTGATTTTATTGGTGTAATTCAGAAATTCAACATGGAAATCATTTCCACAGATTCAGGTAAACATCTTCTAGATAATTTATGGTCTTACAAAGACTTGGACATTGAGAAGTCAAATGACTTGCCAATGATCAGAAAAATAAAATTTAGTACCCTATAAATATAAAACACAATAACCCCCCCCCAACCTGCTTCATCCCTTCTCCCTACTCTCAGCAAGTCAATCCACCTTGGAATAGCTCTAATGGTTAAGAAAATTTTCCTTTTAAGGGTGGCTAGGTGGAACAGTGAATAAAGCACTGGCCCTGGAGTCAGGAGAACCTGAGTTCAAATCCGGCCTCAGACACTTAACACAAAAACCAGCCATGTGACCTTGGGCAAGTCACTTAACCACAATTGCCCTACCTTCCACCCTCCAAAAAAGCAAAAAAAAAAAAAAAACATAACAGTTTCTTTTTGGAGGGAGAAAGAAAGGTTTTCTGTTGACCAGAATGGGCAATGTCTTTGATTGCCATGCAAATGAAGTTGAATAAGAACAAATATAAGCCAAGGAATATCTTCATAGCTGAAAGCATTTCTGGGCATTTTTGTTTTTATTTAGTCTTTTTCAGTTGTATCCAACGCTTTGTGGTGCCATTTGAGGTTTTCTTGGCAAAGATACTGGAGTGGTTTGTTATTTACTTCTCCAACTCATTTTACAGATGAGGAAACTGTAGCAAACTGGGTTAAGTGGCTTGCCCAGGGTCATGCATCTAGTAAGTGTCTGAGGTCATAGTTGAACTCACGTCATCCTGACTCCAGACCCATTTCTACCCATTGAGCCATCTAACTGTTCCTATTTCTGGTCACAGTATACAACTTAGGATTTGGGGATCACTAGACCATCATTAAGGATTGATAATTTCTTATCTTTAAGTCAGATAGCTGTGTGAATCCCTGGAATAGACATTCCAATTAGACACAAGCAGTCAAAAGAATAAAATTAACCTTGTCCTGGAATACTAACTAGCTTTTTGTTTGGTTGCCTTCAGCTAGATGCAGTGACTCATAGCCTTGGCAAGGGGCTAAAGTAGACATTTTTTTAGTTATTGTATCTCAGCATTTAGTAATTTAAAATCCATTATATTTGTGGCCCTGAAGCATTGAAGCTCAGAGGGTGGAAAAAAGAAAGGAGCTCAAAATTACAAAACCAAGAGAAATGTGTAATAGAAGTAGCATGATACTTAGCAAAGAGATGACATGCTAAGCACAGAGACAACCTACCCAACAAAGACACAGTGCCCAGAAGAGATCAAAAGAAAGCAACTTTCCAACTTCACCTAAAGATATGTGTAGCCTTATTAGCACTGAAAGTGTCAACTGTTCCAGACACAATAGTGTTTAAATCATGCATTCCCCCTCCATGTGTGCCTCCAAATGTGGGCATTAGACATAGAGGTAAGGAGAATATCCAATTTACAAATTGATCATACTATGAAAATTTAAATATTTTCAGATAGTAAAGAAAAAGGAAGACATGGTAGGCTTACTTGTATGTGACTATGGTGAGACTGGGACAGCTAGGTGGCACAGTAAATAGAGTGCCAGATTTAGAGTCAGGAAGAATCATCTTTCTGAGGTGAAATTTGACTTCAGACACTTATTAATTGTGTGACCTTGGGGAAGTCACTTAATCCTTTTGGCCTCAGTTTCCTTACTGTAAAATGAGCTGGAGAAGGAAAGAGCAAACCACTCCAGTATCTTTGACAAGAAAACCCCAAATGCGGTCACAAAGAGTCAGATACAACTGAAAAATGGCTGAACAACAACAATGGTGAAACAAAGAAATGAATGTGGGGGAGTATTTCTATTTATCGATTTTTTAAAAATCTCATACACTTCTTGAGTGACACATTCTTTAGTGGTGAATGCTTTCTTTGCTTTTTCACTAAGAAATGTGAGGAATAATGAGAAAATCCTAGAAAGAATATGAGAGGAAGCAAATTATTATTCCAAGTGAAAAAATATCTCCTTACTGATAAATTAGTATTACAAATGATAGAATAGTGCAAAGAAACAGTTCTTAGGGAGAAGAGAGACTTGAACAGATGGCCCGGTATGATGACTGGTCAGGACTGGAGATGAAAGGCTTTTGAATATCTCATAGAATTTTTGGATCATTCTAGGAACTGTAGAAAGACTGGTGGAGGCCAGAAGAATAGTACTAATAAAGGTGAAGACTAGATAGACTCTAATACACTAAAAGCTCAATCTCCCTATAGCAATGGCTCAGCTCACATCTTGGAGAAATAGACCTTGACCAACTCTGGGAAACTGGAAGGTCAGAGAAGAGAAAGCAGTGGATAAATGATGGCTACAATAGTACTATTCATTCTCCAAGGAAGGGATTGGCAGCATTTTCAGCAAGAACACCAGAGGCAGAAAATGGAAAAAAAAAATAAGAAAGATTGATTAAGGGGCAGCCAGGTAGCACAGTGAATAAGAGCACCAACCCCAGTGTCAGGATGACCTGGGAATCGAATCCAGGCTCAGACACTTAGCACCCACCCAGAAACACCTGGCTGTGTAACCTTGAGCAAGTTACTTAACCCCAATTGCTTAGGACAGCCAGGTGGCTCAGCGAGTAAGAGCACCGGTCCCAGGGTAGGGATGACCTGGGGGTCAAATCTGGGCTCAGATACTTAGCACCACACCCAGAAATAAATGGCCGTGTAACCTTGAGCATGTTACCTAACCCCAATTGCTTAAAAAAAATTGAAAAGAAAAGAAAGTTAAGAAACAAAAACTGAGGAAGAAAAATGAGTGGGTATATTAAAAAAAAAACATCCAAATCAATGGACAAGGACTTTGAAATAAAGGAAACTATGTAAGAATATGTCAGAATCTCATAGAGAAGGTGACAGTATCACAAGAAATTTTTCAAGAGTCCTGAAACAATAATAGAGTAACTACAAGAACCTCCAAAATTGTTCAGATAGAAAATAAGAGAATTTAGAGGTGCCAAAGAAATAATTACTAAAATTAGAATTCTTAGGGAAGAAATCAGGAAGGTTAACAATAAGCTAGTAGAGTTACCAAAAAAAAAGATATATTCTATGTAACAGTGGGTTCTCTGAAGAGAAAAATGACAGAATTTGGACACAAAAGGGCAAAGACAGAAGGAAAAATATGGAATAATGTTTTTAAAAAACAGATTAGACCACATTATGAAAAAGAAAACGGATAACATGCTCAAAGAAATTATAGAAATATTCAAAGGAACTGTCAAAGTTCAGCTCAAGGTAGCACACAGGACACCAAGGAAAAGAAAACTCACATTTAAATCACAGAGAAATATTGTAGTTCAATTACAGAACTATAACATCAAAGAGCACATAAACTTTTAGACTGCAAGGGGAGAAAAAAAATCCTTCAAATAAAAAAAAAACTTTCAAATTCAAAGGAAAAACTATCAGAACAGCACGGACTGCTCTGTTAGTATAAAAAATCAAAGGGAAAATTGCACTGGAACCTTATAAACAGCAAAGGACATTGACTAGCATGCAAAATTAAAATATTCTGAAACCATGAGCCTAAACAGCCATGAAATTGATCAGATGTCCAGGAAAAATGAATTTGAATCATCCTTACAAAATAATTCAGAGGTAAGGAGAGTATTTAGTTAGCAAATTGACCAGACTATGAAAGATGAAATATCTTCAGATGGTGATGAAAAACCAAAACAGTAAGTCTTTATTTTCATGTAACTATTGAAACAAAGAAGTGAATTGTGAGAAGTTTTTTTTGTTGTTTTTAAAATAATATTACATATTGTCTGAGTGACAGTAAAAAATAATAAAGAGCATCCACCCCTAAAGAAGCTAGGGAGTGTAAATGATGGGGAAAGTTGAGGGGAAAGTATAAGAGGATGGAAATGAATGTGTCATGTAAAAAATATCCTCTCATTAATAATTGAATGTTACATATGGTAGAATAAAGAAGAGAAATGTTTCTCACTTAGGAAAAGGAGAGGATAAGAGGGGATCATTTTATAACTGGTCAAGATAGAAGATGCAAGGAAGAAAAGGGGCCTTTTGTCTCTCCCTACCTTTGAGAAAATGGTTGAGTAAGGGTAGAATATTTTTAGATGAAATGTAAAGGAATAGATGTGTATAACCAAAAAAAAAAAAAAGGAAACAATGTGGCATCAGCATAAAACCAACCCTTCAGAAGTAAGAGGGAATGAGACAATGTTATAGTCTTACAAAGAACCTTGCCAGGACACTGAGGAAGTTGAACACTTTAAGATTGGTTGGAGAGCTAGGGCCCACATGCCAAATCTATCCCAAACAGTCATTTTTGTATGGCCTATGAGTTAGGAGTGGTTTTTATATTTAAAATTTACATTTAAAATACAAAATTAAAATTACATTTTAAAATGAAGTTTTTTATACTTTAAGATGTAAAAGCCATTCTCAACTTTCAGGCCATAAAAAAAAAAACAGAAGACAGGGAGTGCTCCAGTCATAGTATATTGATTCCTGCTTTAAGAGATCTACAACAAAAAGTCACTCACATGTGTTGATACAAATTACCGATAGGAAAGAGTAAGTTCTGAGGCATCAGGGAATATACATCATGAAGAGAGTAGGACAGAGGTTCATAGATGCAAAGCAAAGGTGATGTGACATGACATCAAAGGGGAAAAGTAAAGAGGCTAAGGGCAAGATTAGATGAACCCAAGTAGCTCATGGGCTACTTTTCCATCATATCTGGTTGCTTTCATTGAGAATTAGAAATCCAGGGAGTATATTGTAAAGGATTCTAAAAATGGTCAGAAATGGCAAAGGAAATAGAAGAAAAGCAATTATTTCTTTGAAAGTACCACTATGCTTTCTTTAACTATTTTATTTCTGTTTTTATAAGCATCTATTTCTTCTCACTCTCACTTCCCTCCCCTCATTGAAAAGAAGACAGAGGAGGAAATAGAGGTAAATTCTCATATCAAATATACATAGTCCAGAAAAACAAGATGGCACAGTAGTCATGATGTCCAGAAATGGATGTTTCCTTCCGTATTTTAAATCCATGGCATTTCTGACAGGAGATGCGTAGTGTGCTTCCTATTCAATCCTGTGGAATCACTGTTTTGATTGAATTGGCCAAAGTTCTAAAGTCTCTCAAAGTTCCTTTTAAAAAAAACAATGTTTTCATCATTATATAAATTGACCTGCTATGTCTGCTCACTTCACTTCCTTTTCCTTCCCAGAGATATTTATAGTTTATAATAACAGTAACATTATTATTATCATCATTATTATTGTTATTATTATTATGGCACTTTAAGGTTTGCAAAGTACTTTACAGATATGATCTCATTTTACCCTCAGAACAACCTTATAAAATAAGTGCTATTATTATCTTCTTTTTACAGGTGTAAACACTGAGGTAGACAATGGTTAAGCAACTTGCTCAAGGTCCCATAGCCACTAAATATCTAATCCCAGTATTAAACTCAAATCTCTGACTCCAGATTTAGCACTCTACCCAGTGAGCCACCCAGCTGCAAAGTGGGCGACCAACATTTAATTATGCCCAATACACCACAATTTGTTCAGCCATTTCCCAATAGGTGGTTGGTCATCCCCTGCATTTATGGCTGTCACTACCAAAAGAAATGATACAGGTATTTTTTGTACATATGATTCCTTATTTTCTTTCAAATTAGCAACACCAAAATAGAAAAATGTATTTGATAAGAAGGAACAGGCAGGATTAGACACTTTTTTATCAGAGCTAGAAAAAGGAAGAGTAAAACAAACAAGAGTGAATAACAAGAAAAAGTAAACTCAAGGAGTTTTAATTGGATAGAGTAACAAAAGTGAGTGAGGAGATATGGAAAGAGACTTGGGTTTAAGTTTTTTTAAAGCAAATCAAAGAAGAGAAGAAGAAAAAATGTAAATGTATCTCTGTGTTGTCATTTGTTAAGAGGTAGATGAGAAAAATATTGCAAAGAAGCAGAGTTTCAGAGGTTTGCTTTTTTTTAATCAACTTTAGAATAAAAATTCTTGCCTTATCCTAAAAGGTTATAACAGTACTTCCACTAAGAGCCTCATCTAAGATTGAAGCTGGAAAAAATGGATACTATAGCTGCTGCAAAGCTGAGAGGAGAAGAAGATTGGAAGAAGAGGTGAGAGAAACATTTCTACAGATTAACTGGTCCAGTGGAGATACCATGCCCATGGCAGTGTAAGCAAGTCCATCGTGAATCTGGTCAGCTTAGCAATGGAAACCTTTGTTCAGCACAAGTTACACTGTGAATAAGGAACCTTTACAGTTACTGAGACAATAAGTGGATAGCAATGGTAAAGTTCCGGAGTTGGCAGCTGCCCTGGCCACACGTACTCCCACTTTGTAGGCTTTACTCCCTGAAATTTTCTATATTTTTCCTAAACTCCCAAGGACACTGAATTATGAGAGGGGATAGTTAAGGATTATGAGTGCAATGTTATATAAATATTATGGTTTTGCTGTCCATTTTCAGTAAATGTTTTCAATAAGATTAATACTGGTAGATAAAAATATACTGGTGGAACCTCATAAACTATAGTGTTGGAAGACATAGATATCCCAATGATTACTCCTATGGCCAAAGGAAAATGTTTTCCCCTCTGCAGAACTACCTTGACAGACATGAGTAAAATTAAGGTGAGTTTAAGTCAGTTCCATTCTAAGGAGAAAGAGTTGGGGTGATATGGTAAACTGTATATATTTTACCAATAAAACTCAGCAGGAAGAGATGGGAAGAACTCTTCAAAATAACTACAAAATGTATAAAATATAAGGAATACTACCTACAAAAATAGACACAGAAATTAAATGAATACAAACATGCATCATACCATAGTGTAATAGCAATGGGATTTGAAGATCGTCCCTGCCCATTGTATTGGCAAGCAAACAGGTACTTAGCACCTTGTTTCAAGTTCATGACTGTGTCAAGTATTAAGATCTAGAACTTGTGAATCCCACAGTGGGATGAATTTGCTGATGTAACAAGACGGTGTGAAATGGGGAGGAGCTAATACCATATATAAGGAAAAGCCCAAGCTAGAGAGCCAGCACTTCTTCTGAGAGCCTTTGAGAACTTCTTCTGAGAGCCAGCCAGAGCTGCCAGGATTGAGAACTGCTGGGAGCCAGAAGTGCTGGGAGCAAGCAGCATGGAGGCTGAGGAGGTACCTTGAGTGAGGAGCAGAAAGTCCTTGCTTGGGGGAGCCTGTTTTGTTTTGAAGGCTTTGGTATGTAGATGTTCACTGCATTGACTTATGTATGTATACCAACTTCATGGTTACTGTAATGACTTTGACTTTCTGGTTTGTGGACTCTGTTTTCTAGTATTTGAATAAATGCTTTGGTTCTGTCCTCCATGTGGAGAGCCAGTTACATTTTGTGATTCACAACTTCACCATAATATTCATAGCCACCATAGGTGCTGTGATTATCACATTGCTGGTACACGTAGAAATAATGAATGAATTGAATAATTGGATAAGAACTTGTGGCTAGTCTATGCCCATAAAAAAAATGACAATACTGCCTAAATTAATTAACATATTCAGCTCCATGCCAAGGAAACAAAAGATTTTTATGCCATTAGGAAAAATTGTTAAAATTCATCTAAAAGAACAAAAGTTCAAGAATATCAAGAAAACTAATGAAAAATAGTAGGCGAAGTGACTAGGATGCAAAAGAGTAATCATCAGCACTATTTTATGTTGGTTAAAACATAGAGACATCAATCAGTGGGATATATAAAATCAAGCCTCAGATACTGTGTAACCCTCTCTGCCTCAGTTTCCTAATCAGTAAAATGAAGATACTAACAATTCATAATTGCTAGGGTTGTTGTGAGGGTAAAATGATATATTATTTGTGAATCATTTTGTAAATCTTTAAGTGCCATGTAAATGTTAGCTGTATTAAGCACATGAGACTCAGAAGACACCAAACAGAAGGATAATGATCAATAAATCCAAAAATGAAAACTACTGGGCTAAAAAGTCATTATTCAACAAAATCTACGGGAAAACTAGATGTTTGCCATAAATTAAATTTAGACTAATATCTCACACTAAATGCTATAATAAATTCAATATGGAAACAGGAAATAGATACAAGATAGATAAAAAGTTCATAGAATTTTAGACCCTATATGGTCTGAGTATCCTTATGCCAAATTTCACTTTCACAGATGAATCTTAGATTTCAGTACAAGGCTATATTTCCTAATTTGGGGCTTTCAGGGTACTGCTAAAGAATCAGGATAATTCTCTAATGCCATTGGCTGAAGCCCCCAAAATATGTTATACTTCTCAAGATTATCAGTTGAGAATTAATTATTCAGCTAAATCTAAGTAGCTTTTAGAAAATAGGACTTGCTAATTGATCCAAAACATTGTTTCAAAAGTTTGTAATACACCCTTCTGCAAGTACATCACAGTACAATGTAAAGTAGGTTAAAGTTAAGGGATCACATGTGGTGAGAATTTAACTCATAAATCCTGATTACTAGAAGTCTTTTTCTCTTATTCATGAGCACTCAAGAAGTGTGCCTTAAGAATGGCAAATCTATACCCAATCTGTCCTTAGCTTCTAATCCAAGCACTGCCATCAAACACTACTGTCCCAGAGGCATGATACTAGGATGCTGCGGCAAGATGGAAAGTTCAAATTGGTCCACTCTTCAAAGAATGCAAAGTCCTCCACAAGTCAAAGAAATTAGAAGAGGGAAGGAAAACAAAGGACAAAGCTCCCCTTCTACCTCAGTCAGTTCTTTCTCAAGGGCTTACTGGAAAGACACACTTGCTGCAGTCTCTCTACCCCCTAGACTTACCCAATTCCAGCTAAAGTAGTGCTTTCATATAGCACTTAGCATGATGAAAAGCTTCAGCCAATTGGAAAAGATTTCCAGTCTGGTGTCATTTCATTTCAACTTCCCTACTGCCTACAAACAAACCCCATTTCTCCTCATACTTAAAGAAACCCTCACTTGATCTATCCATCATTGCTATCTATGTCCTCTTTCCCTCCTCCATTTTATGGCTAAACTCTGAGAAACCAGGCTGTACCTGGTGTATTCACTTTCTCTCTTCTCATTCTCTGCAGTCTGTCTTCTGACTTCATCATTCAACTGAAACTATTCTCTTCAAAATTACCAACATTCTCTTTATTGCCAAATTGAATGACCTTTTTCTTGAAATCTCTACAGTTTTTATACTGTTGGTCACCTTGTTCTCCTTTATACTCTCTTCTCCCTAAGATTTCATAAGATTGATATCCCCAGGCTCTCATCCTATCTGATCACAACTTCTCACTCTTTTTACCTAGATTTTCATCCAGTTCATGACCATCAACATGGGTATTCCAAAAGGTCTTTCCTGGACCTTCTTCTCTCTGTCTATCTCCTTCTCTCTCTGTCTCTGTCTCTCCATATACACACACACACACACACACACACACACACACATATATATATATATATAGTATGTGTGTGTGTGTGCTATTTTGCCTGATAATCTCATCAGCTACCAGAGAGTTTGTGGAGGAGGGGAAAAGGTAAAATAATGATTTCAGTTTGGGATATCTTGAGTTCTCATCTATAAGACATCTGGTTTGAGATGTCCCTGTCATAAATGTGTGCTATGTTCCCAGGCTAGGTCATACAAATCTATTTAATCTACAATACAGATGGCATTGATAGCTACAGACAATCCTGTTCAGCAAAAAGGATCTGTACCCTAGAGAGTGCTACCATTACCCTGGTAAGTTATATGTATGCTCCACTAAGCCAAAGTGCAAAGAAAATGTTCTGTGGTACTCAAGAGAGTCATTATCCCTACATCCCTTAGCTCAACCTCTCTAACTACCATTGCTTACTTATCATCAAGGATTGTGTGAATTCATGGATATACCTAATCAGAAATCAGTTATCAAAACCCCACCTACTGACAAGCTCCTTCCTTCCTCAATTGCTGTACAAACATTAGTCATTTGACATTGACATACTAGAGTTGCTCTATAATTACTTATGGATTATATACTGAGTAAAATATCAATAAAACAAAGCATAATAAGACATCAACCAATTTGTCAGTCAACTAGCATTTATTAAACACTTACCAAACATCTGTGAGCCCACCACTATCTTAGATTCCAGAAGTCTCCAGCCCAGGCATCAGTCTGACCCAAGAGTTAATATATATATAAAATCTTCCTTTATTAGAAACTCTAAATTCAGTAAAGGAGTTGGTACAATTTGTGTAGGAAGTTTGATTCCCACAGCTGGTAAGGTCAGGCATTATATGAAATATAGAATCTTGGTACTTGTGAACTCTGTTTAGTTCTTGGTATGGAATGCATTGATTTAGCATGAACTGTAATTCATATAGGTTCGTGAATTCTCCAGTCTTAGGTGCCTTGTTGTTGGCATGAATCTCTGAATGCTTCTGGCCTAAGCTAGCCCTTCATGGGGAGAGGTGAGTGGATTCATCAGTCAGCTTTCCCTAACCGTACCCTAGCACTGACCAAGGCAGATCTTTTTTCCCTACAGCTATATGCATCACTTCCTCTTCTTTGTCCTAGTTCAGAATTCTCTGCTGCTTTTCCATTCAAAACAGGAGGAGAAGTGACCCCAAAAGGAATATTTTCTCAGTGTAATGAAGATTGGGACATATCCAGAAGATCTACGATGGCATCACCTGCTTGGTAGATGCAAGGAGACTGCTTTTAGGAAACTACAGGAATAGATCATGCATAGTCTACCTTGTATTTGGGAGCAGGCTTTTTTCCAGTAGTTACATAGACAGAATTGTGGATGTCTTTAAAATAACATGACTACCAACAATGAGTGGAGAAGGAAGTCTCTAAATTGTCTAGGAGCCTTGGAGATTCAAAGGTCTAGGAATCCAGCTTATAAGCACAAACCATAGAAATCTGGGAATCCAGTAATCCAGACCAGGTGTTACAACCCAAGAGAAGCCAGAAGCAGTGCCAGTTTTGAATATAACCTTGGTAGGACCAATACTATGTAGGAACTGAGCTAAACTGGGAGCCTAATCACTCCTCTTCTGGTCTATAAAGGGATTATACACCTGAGTTACTGGGGAAAATATGTGTATATTTGTTTTAGCTATATTTTTGGTATGAATATCCCTTTATTTAACAGCTCATAGTTGTTAAATGTTTAAATGAAACTGGGGTGTTATTACCAAGTCCTGAAAATGGGGGGGGGGGGGAACAGAGTCAATAAGCATTTAATCCAATGACAGAAAAGAGAGACCCTGACAACCTCTTCTTGGTACCTGAGAATCCTTAGGTAGGAAAAATGTTACAGGCCTGATATTAAGGCAGTGAAGCCAGATCCAACCATTATGTCAGTAAACTACACTAATTCAGAAAAAGCTTAAAGGTTAATTAAGCCATTATTTTCTAACAATCGTGTGTATGTATGTTTATTCATTTTCATTAAGATGATACTGGGGAGCAGTAATATCAACTCAAACATATCTATTAAGGTATTAACAGACTCAGAAAAACCTGGGAAGACTTATATTAGCTAATGCAAAGTGAGGTGGGAAGAACCAGAACACTGTACATAGTAACAGCAATATTGTAATGATGATTAACTGTGAAAGACTTGGCTGCTGTAATCAACATAATGATCCAAGACAATTCTAAAGGACACAAGATGAAAAATGTCATCCACCTCTAGAGGGACAATTGATGAACTCTAAGTAGAATGTGAAACATTGTTTTTCATTTTTTAAAAATCTTTCTTGCCTTTTTTTGGTAATGTGACTAATATAGAAATACGTTTTGCATGATTTGACAGAAATTATGGGTATCCTATTGCTTGCATTCTTAATAGGGAAGGGTGGGGTAGAGGGAGAAAGAAAATTTACAATTCAAAATTTTTTTCTTAAATGACTGCTAAGACATGATAGGCTGGCATGGTATAGCCCCAGTCTTGAGACCTGGGTTCTAAACCTGCCTCCTACACTTACTGGTTGTATTATCATAAACAAACAACTCGACAGCTTCCATTTCCCTTTTATGAAAGAGTAGCCTAGCAGATGGTCAAGCTAGAATTTTAATCCAAGTCTTCTGATTCTGAGACTTTGATGCCTCCACTCCTCTGAAATAGTCACTCGTTCCTTAACCCTCAAATTTTCCTTTATTGCTGATAAAGACAGTCAAGCTGAGTTTACCAAGATCGACCTAATTCATGACAGTAAAGATCTTTAACACTTAAGGATAAAAGGTACTTTGGAGGTGTCACTCACTGATTATAATCACATGGTATCAACACTAACAAATGAACAAAAACAGCTTTAAAAATCCAGCACTTTTCTGGAAGTGAGGGGGGAAATGGTATTTCTCTGTAGGTTCTAATTGTAAACCTGACTTGATCAGGTACAGTACTACTGTGCTGACTTTGGGAATCAAAGGGCCATGACTTCCCATCTTAGCACTGTCATTAATATTGGTGCTTTAATCTCTAGCCAGACAGAAGCTGATTTCAGAGCAGCTACCAGCTTCAAGCTGAATTATTGACTAAAAGAAGAGGTCGCCCTCCAGGAGACAAGCAGACAAACTGTTTGTCTATATTCCTCTTCCTTGAACTTTGGAAGTGCTAGAGGAGCAGAACCAAAACCAAATTTGCCACAGTCGTTAATCTATTAGGAACCATTCTGTGTTGATAAATATCCAAAAGCAAGTTTTATGCTGGAAATAGAATGGTTCAGACACTGATAATAAAGAGGAATATAAACACAAGGGTGAACTATTCTGAACAAAGATATTCAGGATTTGAAAGGGTAATAAAGGGTAATCAATCCAATTTCCTCACTTTACAGTCAAGAAAACGGAGTCTGAGAAAGGCAAAGTCACTTGTTCAAGGTCACACAGTAATACTAGGAGAGATGGGATTAAAAGTCAGGTAATCTGACTTCTTCTTCTGCTGCTGCTGCTGCTGCTTCCACTTCTGCTTCTTCTTCTGTTTCTGCTTCTGCTTCTTCTGTTTCTTCTGCTTCTGATTTTTGGAGGGGGGGGGAAGGCAGGGCAATTGTGGTTAAGTGACTTGCTGAAGGTCCCACAGCTAGTAAATATTAAGTGTCTGAGGCCAAATTTGAACTCAGGTCCTCCTGACTCCAGGGCCGTGCTCTATTCACTGTGCCACCTAGCCACCCTCAACAGATCTTTTTCTAGTTTAATATCAGTTTTGTTTTATTTTTAATTTTACTTTTCCTTTTTGGAGAAGATGATATTTCTTGAGAGTCAATTTCAATTTGAGTTTGTATGTGTGAGAGGCATATACATGTAACTATGTGGGTACATGGAAATGTTGGTAGTGTGACAGAACCATCAAAAGAAATATTAAGGAGCCATCATCCATGATTATACTTTGAACTCTTCCCTATAATTATTTGTAAGATGTCCAGGGCCTATATGATATATCGTGATGTGCCACCTTTTATGAGTTAAGCAAGAAGTAGTCTAGTGTGATGTCACTGAATATATGTGGTACACTTGTGAATTAAGTGGCTATCTCTAGTAGCTAAGAGTGGCTGAATTCACGGCAAGAAATAAGGCATCTTGAATCCAGACAGGTGCATTTCCAGTCACATTTTTTTGTCTTTTGAACATAGCTATAATTATTTGTAATAATCTACAATTCCAATAAGAATAGAGGGTACAGAGGTGGCTAGGTGGCACAGTGAATAGAGAACCAGCCCTGGAGTCAGGAGGAACCTGAGTTCAAATCAGATCTCAGAAACTTAACATAAAACTAACTGTGTGACCTTGGGCAAGTCACTTAACCAAAATTGCCCTACGTTCCCCCTCCCCAAAAAAAGGCAAAAAAAAAAAAAGAATAGAGGGCACAGGAGGTGACGTCATAAGAGAACATGGTAGGGGGAACCTTAAAGGTGCATTTTCCTTTGCAGTAGAATTTCCAATGAAGTTAATTTCCTACCTGCTATTTCACTGTAGTTAACACCATTACCTACCACCAACAGCCTATGTCAATGAATTTTTTGTGGTGTTCAGTTGGTCCTAGATCCCTTAATGATACTGAAGCATAATATAAACTCTTCCAAGTCCTCCCAAACTAAAAAGGATTAGAATAGAGCCAAAAGCTGTATCTAACATTTTCTGTGATGCTGAGGCTTTTGGTCAAAATTAACCCTGTCAAATGTGAGAAATAACTCATTAGGACTCCTACTCTATTTCAATCAATATTAATCAGTTTGATATGATCCCATAGGGATAGTGATTCTAAGTTCTGTATATTAGACCCCAGAACTATCAACTGCAGGATGTAAGTTCATTTGCTTAACCATAGGAAGCTAACCAAAGGCCTTCCACCCTTGTTTTTCTCGTTGTGTTGACCAAGCTCAGCATGGCCAAGGTCAGTCAGTGACATGCAAAGTCCCCCAACATTTTTGTACCCCTAAACCACTCGTTCTTGTCCAACATGAATGGAGGTGTCCCATGCTTCACTAAACTGGAGACTTGCCTGCTGACATACCATTTTTTAGCTGATACATCATTTTTGGCTCATGAAGCAAGACCTGTTAACCAATGGCATTTTCTACTTTGTGTAAGCCCTCTCTGGAGTGTTCAAGGTAATAATGGTAATAAATGATGGAAGGATGAGGGCAGGCTTGAGGGGGAGGGAAGTTGGAAGCACCCACTTTTGAAAAGGGACAGGATCAAAGTAGAGAATAGAACAAGTGGGAGGTGGGATAGGAGGGAGGGAAATAGAGTCAGTCTTTTACAATATATCTACTATGTTATTGATTTGCATTAGCCACACATGTACAATCTATACTGAACTGCTTATCTTTCCAATAAGGGTGGGTGACAAGGGAGGAAGGGAATGCCTTTGGAATTCAAAGTTTTAAAATCAAATATTCAAATATATACTATCATTAATACTATTTTACATGTAATTGGGAAATAAGATATACAGGCACTGGGGCATAGAGATCCACTGGAAAAGTCGAAAGGTGTATGGGAGAAAATACGGGAGAGAGCAGATTGGAGGAGGGGATATCCTGTGGGACTGCTGCTTTGGGGCAGTGGGTAGGGGAAAAATGGGGAGAAAATTTGTAACTCAAAATCTGGAGGAAATGAATGCTGCAAATCAGAAGTTAATAAAGCATTTGAAAAAAAAAGAATAGCAAGTCACATTCTGAGCCCCAGTTTTCTCACCTGTAAAATAGGGATGAAAAGACTGCCTTTCCCAATATTCCCAATAGTCCCAATAGAAAAATGCTTTGTAAATTTTGAAGCACTGTAATAATGTGAACTACTAGTTTTAAATGTTTATTAATAATTCATAATTCTCTCTCTCTTTCTCTCTCTCTCTCTGGAAAGACAATAGGGAAGTGCTGTTTTGGGGGGTCAGATTGGTCATTGTAATTTCTTAGCATTCAGTTTTGATTTTTATTGTTATTCTTTTCATTTACATTGTTGTAGTCATTTCCTATATGTAGGCATATATCTTTTTCTGAGTTCTGCCCACTTTGTCTTGTATCTGTTTGTCTTCCTATTCCATTCTGTATACTTCACATTTATAATTTCTTATGACACAGTAACATTTGATTGTATTAGTGTACCATAATTTATTTGGCCATTCCCCAATTGTATCAACAATGCAATATTCACAATACCTACGGCAACTGTAAATATGCTGATGTGGTTATGAATCACAAAATATACCAGGCTCTCTACATGGGGGATAAAGCTAGAACGTTTATTAAAATACCAGAAAACTGAGTCCCAAAACCAGAAAGCCAAAGCCATCACAGTACGAAATTGGCACATGTAGTTAATGTAGTAAGCTCCCACATTCTCAAGCCTTTAAAACAGAACAGGCTACCTCAGGCAAAGGTCCTCCTCTCCCCACTCACAGCAACTGCTCAGCATCCAGGAAGCATTCTCCCAATACCTCTGGCCCCCAGCAGTTCCGGTCCCTGGCAGTCCTCAGCAGGAGTCCTTAGCAGAAATTCTGGCTGGCTCAAAAAAAGGGGTTTCACTCCTCCGCATCCGCCCCCATCTCTGGACTACCACTACCTCTGCCACTGCCTCTGCTGGCCACTGCTTCTGCTGCTGCCACTGCCTGTCACAGCAGGAACTCCAGTTTGTCTTCTGCTTCCTCTTGCCCCACCCCTTCTTGCTATGTCAGCAAGTCCAACTGGGCATGGAAGAAGATCTTTAAATCCCATACCCCTTACACCAATCTGTATACTTCTATTTTGGTTACAATTCTTTGCTCACAAAACAGTGCTGCTATAAGTATTGTTTTGTGTTTTGGACTTTTCTTTCCATTCTTGACCTGCTTGTTATATATTCCTAAGAATGTGATGATAACTGGGTCAAAGTTTATGCACACCTTAGTCACTTTCTTAGCATGATTACATATTGCTTGCCAAAATAGTTGTAACTATTCACAGCTCCACCAACAGTAAACTAGTGTGTTTGTCTTCTCACAGTCTCTCCAACAATACTTTTTTGCATTTGCTGTTACTTTTTGTCAATTTGTTGTGCGTGCAGTAAAACGTCAGGGTTATTTTGATTTGCATTTCTCTTATTATTACTGATTTAGAACATTTGTTCACATGTTGATATTTTGCATTTCTTTTAGCTACTGTTTTTCATAACTTTTCACTGCTTAGCTATTGGAGAATGGTATTTGGTATCACATATTTGTGTTAGTTCCCTAAATATCTTGGTTGTCAGACCCTTATCAGAAATATTTGGTGCAAGCAACATTTTCTTTTTTCCCAATGAACCATTCTCAGCTATTCTAAAAGTACATTTTTGTTAATGATATTATTTGCCAAAGTTCAATGGCCTTTTATCCTTCCTCATTCTCCTTGACCTCTCTATAGTATTTGACCTTATTTATCACCCTCTTTTTCCTTCATACTCTCTTTTCTCTAGGCTTTTTCTCCTTCTCTGTCTCTTTTACTGTATCTTCTTCCAAATCAAACTTCTACCATACTACTATTCCACCTCAGGGTTCTGTCCTGGTCCCTATTCTCTTCTCCTGTATACTGTTTCTCTTGGTGATCTCATCAGTTCCAATTAACTTAATTACCCTCTCTATTTGTAATGCTTCTCAAATCTACCTATCCTGCCCAAAACACTCTGCTGACCTCTAATTTCATGTCTCCAACTGACATTCAGGCATCTTGAACTGGATGTCTAGTAGGTATCTTAAACTCAATATGTTTAAACCTTCCTAAATCCTACCCTTCCCTATTATTGTAAAAGGTAACACCACCATGCCAGTGCTTTATGTTTCAAACTTAGGTGTCATCCTGGATTTGTCACTTTCTCTCACCCCACAATCTCTTGCCAGCATCTGGACATTTCAACTTTGCAATATCTCTAAAATATGACCCCTTGTTTCCTCTTGCATTACCACCACTCTAGTGCAGATCCTCATCAGTTCACATCTTAATGACTGCAATATGAGTTTGCTGATGGGTCTGTCTGCCTGAAGTCTCTCCCCACTTCAATACTTGCTCCACGGAATCATTAAAGTGATTTTCCTAAAACATGTCACCCTGCTACTCAATAAGCTTCAGTGGCTTCCTATTGCCTCTAGGACTGAACAGAAAAGTTTCTGTCTTTCAAAGTCCTTAGTCAACTAACCTCCTCCTACCTTACTCCCCACCACACTCTTCACTCTGTTAACAATGGCCTCCTTACGGTTCCATGAATAAGACACTCCATCTCTTGGTTCTGAGTATTTTCTCTGGCCTTGCCCTATGGTAATATGCCCTCCCTCCTCATCTCCACCTACTGACTTCCCTGGTTTCCTTTAAGTGACAACTAAAATCCCATTTTTTATGAGAAGCCTTTACCAGAACCTTAGTTCCAGTGCCTTCCCTCTACTAATCATTTCCTATTTGTCCTGCATATAATTTGCTTTGTATATATTTGTTTGCACATTGTCTCACCCATTGGATTGTAAGCTCCTTGAAAGAAAGGATTGCTTTTTGCTGTTTTTGTGTCCCCAAAACTTAGAAGAATGCCTGACACATAGTAGGTGCTTAACAAATGTTTCTTGATTGATTTGATTGGTTGGTGCAATTTCACAAAATTGAAATTATTTAATTTTCTTGTGATTACAGTTACTTTAGAGGTTAAGCATTCTTCCTATGTACACACACATATATACATATTTATGTGTGCATGTATGTATATAGAGACATATATAGAAACATATATATAGTGTAATGACCAATATTTAGATTGCATATTCATTTTGAGCTTATATGGTATATGATATAAAATAATGATCTAGACTCTCGATCTAATTTCTGTCAAACCCCTTTACTATTTTCCCAGAAGTTTTTTTATAAATTAGTGAATTCTTGGGCAAGTACTTTATGTCACTGGGTTTCTCAAAAGTAGATTGTTGAGTTTAATTGCTTCTGATATATCCCCATCTGGTTTATTCCACCAATCTACTTTTCTTTCCTTTTATTTTTAACCAATATTAAATAATTTCTGCTTTACATCATAATGTGAAGTCTGTGAGCACTGTTCCCCTTAGATCATATTTTTGATCATTTCTGTAGAAATTCGGGATCTTCTATCGTTTCAAGTAATATTTATTATTATTTTGTCTAGTTCCATAAAATTATATTGTTAGTTTAACTGGTATTTTATTGAATTTGTAAATTAATTTTGGTAATATAATCACTTTATATTGGTTCTATATTTATTTAAAGAGTGTTTTTAAAGTGTATATATGAAGAACTTGAATGTGCCTTGATAGATTGGCATTCAGTTACTTTATGCATTTTGTACTTATTTTGAATGGCAAATTAAATGGTAAATACATTTAAGCAAATGAAAGAGCAAAATAGTTTGAATTGCTTGCATGCTAAAAGGGGGAGAAGACACAAGTGAAATTTCAAAGTCTAACTGTGTTTAAGGGGCATATAGAAAATAAAGAAAAACAAACATAGGCCCCATGGGCTGTTTTCTTCTGTTTACTTGGTTTTAAGAGAAGAAAGAAAGTGGAGGAGAGAAAGGAATGTACTACAGAAGAAATGAAATAGAAATGGGTATAACTATTTCTTAAAATTAAAAGTATTAAAAGAGTATAAAATGTAGGAGGGAGCAGTGGATCAAGAATCTCATGGACTTCATTATTGTCTAGTCAGGCAAAAGATGATTGAATGGAGATTTTGCTGTAAAACATATGTTAAGGGGAGGCTAGGTGGCACCAGCCCTGGAGTCAGGAGGACCTGAGTTCAAATTCGGCCTCAGACACTTAACACAAAAACTAACCGTGTGACCTTGCGCAAGTTACTTAACCCCAATTGCCCTCCTATATATATATATATAAATATATATATATATATATATATATATATATATATATATATATATATA
>NW_027187315.1:7258683-7276815 GCF_028583685.1 Petaurus breviceps papuanus
ATATATATATATATATATATATATATATATATATATATATATATATAAAATTCAACAGGGAAACAGACAAGGACATGGACAGGAACAAGTACAAGTTGGATAAGGAATAACAAAAAGTAAAGAAAACTTTAACTTCAGAGGATGAATCAAAAATGGAGGAGGTTAAAAGGAGAGTAAAAATGAGTAAGAACCTGTGATTAAAGTTTGGACTAGGTGGAGAGAGGAGTGGAATCAGAACACCTCAACTATGGATTATTAATATTGATCACATTCCTTTTCTCTCTAATCTTCTTTATATAGAGGTAGCTAAGAAGTAAAAAAAAAAAAAGCGTGGGGGGGGGGAAGAGCATAAGAGCATATGACAAAGGGAAAAACACAATTTACAATGATGATTAAGAATATAAATGGAATGAACTGACCCATAAATCACAGGCAGCAGACAGAATGAATCGAAGTAAAATTCAACAGCATGTTCACAAGAAGAATGATTGAAACCTAAAGATTCAAACAGATTTAAAATAAAGATCAGAGCAGAATTTGTTAATTGACATGCAAATTTTAAAAATCAAGGATGGCAGTCACACTTTTAAAGCAAAAGTAAAAATAGATATAGATAAACGAGGTAAGTGTGGTAATCATATTAATACTTAATACATATTAACACAATGATGTAGCATCTAAGTACTCATATATTAATCCAGGACCTTTTTTTTTTTAGGTACAGAGCTATTTTCATAAATGTAAAGGACTCCCAGGGAACAAACTGGTCTGGTCACTGAGAGGTTAAATAACTTTCTGAGAGTCATAAAAGGTGTTGATTGTGTTATTTGGGTCCAAGTCTATGTGATTCTGAGGTCAAACCCTGTATCTGTTATGCCATATCATTTGCTACAGCTGGTTAATTCTAGAATATCATTCATTATCTAAATTCTACCTACTCAATAATCCCCTTATCTTCATAATAACAGACTCCTAAAAGTTGGGGCAGCTAGGTGGCACAGGATATACATTGCTGGACTTGGAGTCAGGAAGACTCATTCACCCTCATGAGTTCAAATCTAACATCAAACAGTTACTAGCTGTATGACCCTGGGCAAGTCACTTAACCCTATTTGCTTCTATTTCCTTATCTATAAAATGAGCTGGAAAAGGAAATGGTAAATCACTGCAGTATCTTTGACCAAATGTGGTCATAAAGACCCAAAAAAGACTGAAGAACAAAAAGCTATCAATCAACAAACATTTATTAAGCATTTACTGTGTACCATAGTAAATGTATGTACCATGCCACTATGTGCCTTCAGCCTATTTCCCTACTTTTATCTTTTTCGATTTCCCCTGTTATCTTGAATTACCACCACCCTAAAGGAAATCTCCCTTTCTGATATATCTTGTTATACCCTCATTCCTAAATAACTCAATGACAGAACTCTTGAGATCCAACCCATCTATGTAATTCTACAAAGAATAGTTAACAATAGCTATTCTAATGAGAATAGCTAAATTATATAGCAACATTAAGAGAAGAGAGGATCAGTCATTCATAGGAGACAGTATCCAAGAAGAGTGCTAGCAGTAAAACTCATGGGCTCAAATGTCCAGATGAAAACAGAAAGGATGGTAATAAACAGACATCTTTGTATCAGTAAAATTGGATGTTTAGGTATAACGGAGACATGGATAAAATTTTCATTAGGAAAAAAATTCCTTGTGGATGTAATTTGGCCACTAGACACAGACCAGCACCAAAGTTTCCCCACAGCCCCTTCCATCTCCTACCATAACCCATTTCATGGGCAGAATGCTAATTTAATATTGAAACCCCAGGCCTGCTTTTCCTAATGACTGGAGGGTCAATAAACCAGCCACTCCTAGAATTCTATCACCAGTAAGGGTCCATCTATAGGATTCTTCCCCTCTACCTTCTGGAAACTGCCTATCTCCTCTAGGCTATATGACTCTATCCAACATGATGTAACATCTGTCCTATACTACTTGGCTGCTCCAAGAAGGCACCAGGGACTAAAGTGGTGGAGGGGAAAGTATCCCCCATATTTGGGGTGATGTTTTTGTACATGGATTCTTTCTATGTGTTTTCAGTAAATATCCCTTCATAACAGCTAACTAATATTAATGGCTCCGTGACAACCTCATCACTGAAACAATGATATGGAGGGAGGAGAGCATTAGATATAACTGGTGCTTGATTTGGGGGGAGAACACATGGGAATTAGGGGTCAAACCAATAGAATTAGAGGAACAACTGTCACTGTTGTAAGGATATCCCCTAGAAGATAGATGTTACTAGCTAGATCTCTAGGGACCTGACTGATTAGTGAGAGTGGGAGTTGGGACAGGGATCCTCAGGCTCTATAAGGGCTATATGTTCACATGCCTGCAAACTCTGGTTTCAACTTCCAGCCTGTTTCTCACAAGTCCCTTAACCAAAGGAAAAAGAGAAGTCACAAAAAAAGGCAAACCCATCCCAAGCACATATTTGACCAGGAGACCATACATTCAAAGTATTCATGGAAGCTCTGGATGAGACATGGACTGGGATTTCAACCCCCCACATAGACCTGTAGCAATTCTTTTTGCTCACTCAAATGCAGCCAGGAAGGAGTAAAGAATACAAGCACACACAATTGAAAACTATAGCTCTGTTTATTTTTTAATTATGAACAAAACTAACAGTTCATATATCGTTTTTATATATCCACACTTGCCTAACAAATATTCTGAAGTGCCCTAACCTTCTCAACGCATTGTTCATAAACTGATGGCTTATGGTTATTCTTTTTATTACCTTGTGCCACAGAAGAAATCTATTTTCTCAGAAGAAATACTTTAGGCTTCCAAATTTGTGTCTAATAGTAATTTGATAGAAGGAGTTTTGACTCTCAGAAACATGTTAACAATAAAACAAATAATAGGGGGGATTATTCTTTCCTTTCCAGCACTCACTGTTACTCCCCCCACTCCCACATCACTCCTGCTAAACAGCAAGTGCTAACATAACTTAAGGATGACAGAAATTATGATTCCTTTTTTAAAGTCTTCATGAAGTGAGTGAATACATCTTTTATTTAATAAACTTTGATACTTTCTTTAAATGGATGGAGCATAACTCAAACTTATAATTTACGAAGGACTTTCATGAGATGCAAGGGAATTTTCTGATAAATTACTTAGATATTGATCCTTTAAACCTAGGAGACACAGTTTCATCTAAACATTCATATAAACTTATGCATCCAGGGTGATATTAAAGAAAATGGTTAAAAAGACACATACCCAGAATTATGTCACAAACTGAAAAACAATATTTGCAGCACACAAAACTATACAAACATTCATCCTTTGATTCAATGCTCTAGGGGTGACATAAATTCCATCAAAATTAATAGCACAATGCAACATGGGAGACATATTAAGATTTTATTGTTGGAGAAAAAAAATAAACAAAGCTAATGGTCTTAGCTTGGTTGATCAAACAGAAAATAAACTAGGAAAATAATTAATAGCATTGAAGAATCAATGGAAACACAGAAAAACTGAAGGATTCCCCCCCCTTAATTGGAGTAATTTTTCAAATTACAATTTCTACTTCCATTTCTTGTTAGTAAGAGATACTTCAGATCATTTGTAGTAATAGAACAGAAGTAAAGGAGGTTATATTTGTACACAGTAAAAGAATAATATGGATTTCCTCTACTTTGGAGAATAGTTGGGTAAATTTTAAGACTCAGATCTTGGTTTTTAGTACAATGTCTAGAGACTCCTAAAAGATCTCACCAGTGACCTGAATAATATTTATACTATCACAGTGATTTCTTTGAGAGGCAGTATTATCTCCAGAATATCTCTATTTAAAAATCCATGTATGTATAGGATACAAGGCAGTATGTAAGTTAGTACATTAGTACATCAAAGACTTTTTATTTTATTCATTAGGAGCTCCCAGTGTGTAATTCCACATGGATCCTCCTAGAGGTGCCTCTCTATACATATGTAGGTACATACAATAAAAATAGCAATTCTCATTTGTGTAACCCTTTAAGATTTACATGTATACTCAGTCATAAGTATGTATGCCTCAATTGAAGGTATTGGATCACATAAATTAACTTCAATCTTTGTGCGTTTCTTAATAATTAAAATAAAGACATCCCCCCCCCTAAAGAGCTGAATCCTGGGAACATATGAAGTTGACTCATTTCTAATTTTCCCCTTGTGGTATTCAGTTCAAATTACCAAGGTGTGAGAGATAGCAAAGGGTTAAGTTTCCACAGGCCCCAGAATGAGGTAATGAAGCTTAAAGGAAACAACCCTAGCCTTCTTCTCATTGGTTGCCCCCAAATTTGGTGTGTAGATATGCATAAATAAGGGATTGAAGATGTTTCCTTTTGATTGGGTAGAAGGGTCAAATGAATAATTATGATAACAAAGGATTGTCAACTGTCACCCTCATTGGCTGTCTCCAAATTTGATGCATAATGAGGGATTGGAAAATACCATCCTCTGATAGGATACTAATTCGTGAATAATTATGGTAAAGAAGGATTGAGATTGCTTTGCCTCAATTAGCTAACTACTCACAAAGAGAGTCTGAGCCCACCTCACCGACCTATGGTGAGACCAGACAGGGGAGTGAGCTGGGTTAGGATTAGGATAAGAGAGGCCTGCAAATTTCCACAATTTGCACTCCCTGGCTGACACTGCTTGAGCAATGAGGGCTGTGCCCTTTCTCATGAGAAGGAATAAAAGACTCTTTCTGCTTTCCAACTCAGACTCTGATTTTAAAAATCTGGCACTAGTCTCTATCCCACACAAAGGCATAAAACATAGATTAGTTTGTTAAATGCATGTAAAGAATTGAGATGAGACAATTATCTTTTTTTGTTTTGCACACTCACAGTTCTTTTCTGTCTGTAGATAAATGCTATTTCCTTCTTCCTTTTCAACAGAATCAACCACATTCTTAGAAAGACAAAACAAAACAAACAAGAAAAAAAATTCTCACAACATTAATAGGGGATGCCTCAGTGATATGAGTGAAACAAAAATCCTCATTTAATAGTACCATGAACATCTCTCTGCTCATCTTCTTTCTTCCAGGGTTCTAATCCTTTGCAATCTCTGATATGCCCACTTCTGGCCTTACTATTACACTTTTTTAGTCACCATCTTTCAGAATGATCCATAGCACTTATCTGGGCACTATCCATTGTCCTGTTTCCTGTAGACTTCTGGTGAAGCAGGATATCTGACAGCTGCTTATGATAAGACCTTTGCCTGAACATTCTCTGACCCTCTTCTGGTGAAAATAGTGGACTAGTGGGAGGGTGTGTAATGTGTGTATGTGTGTGTATGTATGTGCATCAAAACAGGCAAGGATAATTGCTCTTTCTCAATTATTTACATGCATTTAATAAACCATTCTATGTTTCATGCCTTAACATAGAGGAAAATTATGGAGGAATGTCTTGGTAAAGAGGAAGATTAAGATCAGTATTGCCAGATAAATCAGCAAGAGGCTAAAACAATTTTATATAAGTCTTGTCAAGAAACAATAAAACATCATTGGGATAGGATACATACCATACTAAATTTTTATACCCAGATGTACATATAGAAAAGTATACTTGAATTCATATGTGTATGGATTCATATTTCTGTGTGTATTTTTTTAAACTGGGATAATTTACTTTTTGCCCTGTGAAGTTTTCATTTATGAATTTTGAGAAATATAGTTTGGAAAAAGCAGACTTCTAAGAAGTCCATTGTGTTTCAAATTGAGCTACTGCCTTTAAACTCAAACCACTCTGACTTTCTTTTTTAGCTTTTTTGGAGGGGAAGGGAAAAGTAGGGCAATTGGGGTTAAGTGATTTGCCCAAGGTCACACAGCTAGTTTTCTGTGTTGTGTCTGAGGCTGGATTTGAACTCAGGTCCTCCTGACTCCAGGGCCTGTGCTCTACTCACTGCACCACCTACCGGTTCCAACCACTCTGCCTTTCATTGAATGGCCAATAATAGTCCCCACTCCAAGCTTCAGTGTTTCAGGTTTTGATAATTTAGAATGAATGTGAATAACAATTGTTTTCAATTCTGGCCAGAAACTTTGAGGTTCTTCCCCTTCTAGATTGATATTTTTGTTATAGCAAATTAGACCATTTTTTGGTCTTAGTTCTTACCTAGCCCTTAGTCATTGAATGGGCTTCACCTCAGACAAACTGAGACCTGGGAAAGATCTTAATTTAGAAAGGCCAAAGTCAACCATTGCATCCTGTGCCATCACCAGTTGTCTTGACTTCTTGCCACAGGACATCAATGACTACAGGAGAGAATGAGGCTGGCTGGGCTTTCCTCACTTAAATCCAAGTCATGTTCCAGGCAAGACCACTCTCATATCATTGGTTCTCTTTGAGAACAAAGAATGGAGAACAGTAATGTGTACATAAATAAAGTATATTTGTGTGTATATACATATACAAACTTTACATTATGTATACAGTTCAACTTTATTCCTAATTATACTTTTAATTCTTAATTGAAATGGGGGAGGGGCCTGGGCAAGAGAGAATATGCATGCATTAAGTACCTACTTATGTGCTCTACAATGTGCTAAGCACTTTACACATATCATCTCATTTGATCCTCACAGCAACCCCAGGAAGTAAATGCTTTTATTTTACCAATTTTGCGGTTGAGGAAACTGAGACAAAGTCAAGTGACTTGCTCAGGGTCATGCAACTAGTAAGTGTCTGAGGCTGGATTTGAACTCCGGTCTTCTGACTCTAGGACCAGTCCTCCATTTACAGTGCCACCTGCTGCCTCACAAATGGATATAGTTTGGGAAAGTTGGTTAAAGGGTTTGAGGCTAAATGCTCATAGCCAGAAGGATCTGAATGCTGTCATCAAAGTAGGGCCTAAGGGAAAGAGAGGCAAAGTTATTACAGGGCTCTGAGGCAAGACTGGTCAATGCAGTCAGTATATGAAAGGAGCACCCAAAAGCAAAAAAAGCCAGAACCATAGAGTCAGGTCAAACTATTAGCTGGAACATACATCACAGGCTTCTGCTTTCCCTTTCAAGAATTAGCCTATTTAATCTTTTCTGATAACCCATTTACTTTCTGGAGCAGATAATTCTTTGGATTCCTGAACAGTATGCAGTTTCCCCTAAGTAAGCTTATCAAAGAACTCCCTATTTCCAGTCATTATCTATCTATCCATCTCAGGAGAGGGTAGAGCCGAAGAGGGCACCTGAGCAAGGCTGAAGGCCTTCGAATACTAACACCCTAAAGATGGAAGAGATAATTCTACCAGAGTGGCCTTATTAAGGTTCAATAAGCTTTTCTAAACTATTGTAAGATGTGTGTGAATAAAATTTCCTTAACTGAAGTCATTTATTAAGCTCCATTTCTCCCTCTCACAAGTAAATCCTTTGAAAGGATGCAACTTGAACAATGAAATTCCCTCCAAAGGAACCATTTAATCTATTTCCAGAGAATTAAGAATATGTGAAAAGAACAAGCTTCATCAACTGTATTTATACATACTAGAGATAGTAGGGTGAAAATTTTTATTTCAAAGTAAAAATATAATATCTGCTTATAATTATGTGAATTTAGAAGATAAAGGAAAAACTATAGTAAACTATAGTAAAATGGGGGGATTTTAAAATTCTTGCTGTAGTTGACACAGTTGCTCCTTCTAATGTTAGTAGGAATAACTCTAACTTCAGGTAATTTTTCAGTCTAACTTAAAAAAAATCCTTTTCCTCTGCTATTATTCAGAAACTTTTCTTTCTTTTTTTTAGGTCTAAAATGGAGCAGTCCAATTACTTGATGCTGAAAATCGGCCTTTGGAAGGAAAATCTAAAGTCGATTGCAAGCTTTTAAAATCTCTTCTCCCACTTTATAATCCATGTTCGGTATGTCAACTTCACTGTGGTTCAATCAAGTCCAGACATTACTACTTCAGGTAGCAGTTGATTGCTCAATTTTAGTTCAGCTTTATCCTATTTTCTAAAAATTCTTCATCCATTACTTTTTTTTATTTTTTGGGACAGAAGAAGGAAAGGAGGGAAGCTAAACATTATGTCAATACAAATAAACAGTATTTCAATACTGATTCACACTTCCAGTTAAGATGGCAAGGTGAAAGGTCCTAGCTAAGACCAATACCACCAATGATGACGCCAGCCAAGACTTGAAGGGTACCAAATGAAAAAGTGATGGATAAAATCAGTGAGCTCCTCTATCCACTAAAGGACTGTAAAGGAAGATGACCAGAAGTCTATAGGTGTTAAGAGTAGGTATGTGTCAGTGGGGCTGAAACTGCCTTGATTTCTGTTAACTAGAGTCTGAAGATTATGGGGTCTCAACCATGGCCTACAGAAGACATCAGGAGGTCACTGTGCACGGAGAAACAGTTGAGAATTAAGAGCATGTACTAGGAGTCTATAAGGGGCCTAAAACCTAAGTTCTTTTCAGTCATAGCAGGAGATAGGGTCATTGGCAAGAGATGACAGTGCTAGGGCATCCTATTATGGAATTCCAGAAGATCTGAAACCTGCATGAATTTCAATATTATTTGAAGACCTATCACTTCCACATCAGGGGATGGAATCAATGCTTGATTGATGATTGCTTAAGAGGCAACAGAGATAATACTACCAGTATCCATAGTGAGCCAGAGAATGAGTCAGAGGGTACATTTTAGTCCTAGCCACATCATCCAGAACTGCACCTGAGAAACAGCAATGGCATCCAGACTGCAAAGGGGACACAGTCAGACAAAGTCTACCCATCCCATCCAAGATCATGTGATAGGATGGAGTCAGACTGACACAAATTCTCACTCCTCGGTAGAGGTATGTAGGTGGCACAATGGATAGAAAGCCAGCCCTAGAGTCAAGAGGACCTGAATTCAAATCCAGCCTCAGACACTTACTAGCTGTGTGACCCTAGGCAAGTCACTTAACTGCAATTGCTTCAATTGCTCATCAGTAAAATGAGCTGGAAAAGGAAATAGCAAATTATTCCAGTATCTTTGCCAAGAAACCCATGAGTGAGGTCACTAAGAGTCAGGCAAGACTAAAATGACTCAACAATAACAACAATGTATTTCCTGAGCAGATACAACATAATTACATAGTTATTACCCAATAATTTGAGGGAGAATGCTAATAACATAGTGAATCAGAAAAAATATATATAGAAAATTAGAACCTGAGCTGAGTCTTTTCTAGAAACTAAGAATTCAAAGAAGTTATGGGAGAATGGAGTTCATTCTAAGCATCAGAGTCAATTTGTGCAGAGGAATAAAATGGGAGGTAGACTGCTAAATTCAGGGAATAATGAGTTGGCCAATTTGGCTGGACCATAGGAGGGCATGAAGGATGGTAACTGTCCACATTCCAATCTACCCTACACATTTGCCAAAGTAATTTTCCTTAGCCACAGTTCTGAACATGTTACTCTTTTACTCAATAAATTCTTATAGTTCCCTATTAACGTCTAGGAGAAATGCAATTTCTTCCTTTTGGCTGACCCCAGCCTATTTTTCCAGACTCCTTATACATTATTCATCTTTCTTTCCCCTACCATACAGTGAAACTGACCTTCTTTCTGTTCTTAACATGACCAGGTTAAAGAGGATTTTTAAGTCTACAATTCCAAAGCTCTATCTCATAAGCCCCTATCAACGTGTTTACTTTTCAATAATAAGCCAGAGGATGCAATCGACTTAAAGCAAGTTCATTCATTAGCATAGTAAGAAAGGCAGCAAGAAAACATCTCCTTCATGATTCTGGGGTATATTGTCCCACAAATATATATGATACATGTGTTGGAAATACATGTGTGTAACAGTAATGAGATTTGAAGTTCCTTTTGTATTGCTCAGCTAAGAGGTACTTAGCACTTAGTTCAGATTAAGCTTCTGTTAAAAAAACACAGAAGGTATGAACTCCTGTCTTGTGTTACTGATGTAACAGGAAGGGGCTGAACAGGGAGGGGCAATATTGTATATAAGGAAAAGCCCCAGAGAGGGAGAGACAGACATTCTTGGAGCAAGCTTCATGGAGGTAGAAGCTGCTGACGCCAGGGAGGCTGAAGAGAAAAGGCTCCCCAGGCTAGAGAGAATGATTTTGATTTTGAAAACCTGGATGGAGTGATTTTGATTCTGGGAACAAGCTGAAACTTCTGCCTAGTCAGAGGGCCAGCCAGAGCTGCTGAGGATTTCTGAGAGCCAGTCAAAGCTGAAGGCCAGCCAAAGATGCTGAGGAATAGCCGAGGATTTCTGAGGCCCAGCCTGAGCTGCCCAAGACTGAGGAAGCATGACTATGATGCTGGTACTTTGAATGAACCTGTTGGTGGCTTTGTTAAGCCTTGTCTTCCCAGGAACAGAGACTGTGAAGGATTTGAGATGGACTGGACACTGTGAGACCCAATGTGGAGCAGGAACGGCACAGAGAGCTGGACAAGGACCTGGGAGCTGTCTGCCATTGAACCCAGGTGACATTTGGTGAATCCAGGTAGGACCTGGGACCATGGAAGGGGATCCAGGAAATCTGAGAAACCACCCCTAGTCAAGCTAAAAGAAGACTTTTCTTGGATACTGTGTACTGGCTGAGAAATTGTAATTTACTAGTGACCTAGGAGTGGAGGCTCTGTGTATTTTCTGATGATTGAATAGTGAATGATGAAAGATGATTGAATGACTGAGTTACTAAATGATTGTTCTTTGTTCAAAATTTTGTGACCACTGTGGTGGAAACTATATGGCCATTTTCTGTGATAAATTGTAACATTTTGAATGCTGTACCTTGGTTTTTTGTGAATGTTTTGCTCTGATCTTTTTATGAAATAAGTAGAGTTTACTATATTGTTCACTATACTGTGTGATCAGAACTTTAAAAGGTGTTCACAGTAGCATTCTTCTGGAAAGCTGTTTGTGCATGGAGTTACAATGTGCTAAGGTAATCTACAACCCTGACACCCCTGGGTCCCTGGGTCTTCCACTAACTGCTTCTCACAGGATGAATTATTTTTGTTGGAGGAGTCACCCTGCTGGACCTTGTAGGTCTGCTCTTGGGTGGGGCACAGGGCATAGGGTTGTATGAGGCATATGGCTCCAATGTTTATATGTGGTCTTTATTGTCTCAAGTTTCCCTATTTAACTGATATCTGGTGTTGTTTAGTCCAACAAACTGCTATGCACTTTTGGAAAATAACTGGAACTCCTACCCTAAGACCCAAAGGAATCTCAGCTCTGAAGTCTATCATCTTTCAAACAAAATATCAGCTCCAGATACCAAACTTTCAACTCCTCTCCTGGACTTAATTAGAGTTCAATATGAAGCCAGAACACAAGATATCATAACCTATATCCCATTTTCCAAAAGGAAAAAAGTGAGTATGGCCCCTAAATTAGATTTTTATTAAATACTATAGATACTTATTTTTTTTATTTCCAATGATCAGCTCTGTATTTGCAAGTCATATGAATACCTATTCTGCTTATATGTCAAGTATTGAAGAGGTAGATAACATGGAAAAAATGTAGCTACTGTAAATTATTAAACAAATTACTGTTTTCATAATACCCCCTCCCCCCAACCTGGCCTGGAGAGGCCTAATAAATAATTCTTTGCTGTTGAAGGACATCATCTCCTACCACATTGTAAATTCAATATTTCTGGTGAGATTGCTTGAGAGGACCAGTACCAATATCCACATCTGTCTTTGCATTTCTCCTGTCCTTCCCCCTCCATTCACCACCTTATACACACACACACACACACACACACACACACACACACACACAACTGCAACTACTAGCAAGAGAGTAAGAACCCATGAGGCCAAGACTTCCTGGAAAAATCATTCCATTCTGAATATTCTTCTCCGAACCTTGGACATACCATTAAAATAAATAGTATGCCTGGATAATGAAGTATCAAAGAGAACAAGAATCAAGTCTTAAATTTTAAATATTGTTAATATACTATTTCTATACCTATGCCTTAAGTTATCAAAGACCAATTAAATTTTCATTCTTGAATCTAACATAGATTTCAATTCTATGAGGCAGAAGATCTAGCTTACCTGTGGTTCTATGATAGTGCTTTTCTTGTCATAGGATCTGAAAAATACACTGTACCATAGTTTTAATTAGTCTAAATAAATCTACTTTTAAATGTCATTTGCAGATTTTTCCATTATCCCTCATTTTGTGCTAATGTATTATCTTATGTTAGATAATTTTATGTTACTTGTTTAATTTCCTCCCATTACACTGAAAATTCCATGAAGGTAAGCATGATGCCCTTTCTCAACTTTCTCAACTCAAACATTTAGCATAATGTTCCAAAAATTTTTTAATAAATGTGTGTTGAATTTAATTGAATTAAGAAGCTTACCTATCAGGATGTGAAAATGTCATTAAATCCACGTGTGGCTAAATGAAGGAACAGTGAGCAAGTTTCCAGATTTGTATTAGTTTCATTTTCTAACCATTTCCCTCCAAGCCCATTCAGGAATTGTATCAAATCCAATGGCCCTGTCTTCAGAAAACCCTCACTTGGGCTAATCTTGTGTTTTATCCAGTCTAAATGCAAATTACTCCAAAAATGATGCTTCCATTGTTCTGAGGAAATACTATGCAATCAAAAATCCTTGCCACCAGGATTCTCCCTCTCATAAATACCTTCTATTTTCTTTTGTTTGATTTTTTTTTCTAGAAAAATTGAACTTTCTCTTCTGCAAAAATGTTGTGCATGGCACTAAACTTCACCATTTATCAGCATTTCACTACCAGCTTAATTCCTTTAGTAAGCTCCTCTACCAGAAGTCAGCACCTCTGGTTTTTTATTATTATTTTTTGATCCATTAATCATATGGGGTCTCTTTCTAAATTTATACTTCTTCCAATTTAGTGGTATCTTTATGGTATTAGAAGTTCCCAGAAGCACACAATATGTAATGTATCTCATTAATTATTTATAGAATACAATATATGAATCCAGTAAGAGCTAACATTATCTGAAGTACCAGTAAACTTGGTAGCCAAGGAAGGAGGTGTAGAAGAATGAGTAGCCTCCACTGACTACAGGGTCTAAATAGTGGGTCCCTTATCTCACTTTTGCTACTGGCTCTCTATCACCTCTTAACAAGTCAATTAATATAGTTTAAGATTCATTTATCTGCTCTTGAGATAGTTAAAAGGATTTATATATTCACTCAATAAACATCTCTTAAGGGCCCATTCTCTGCAGGGCACACGATGTTATGCACTGGTAGGAATCAAATACTTAGAGAATTCAATTTAATAAAACAAACACTTAAGTACTTTTTATGTGCAAAAATCAGTATAAGATATAGGGCATACAAAAAACAACATATTCCCTGTCATCATGGAAATTACATCCTTTAGGAGGGTTATTAATATATAAGTAAATACAACTGGAGAAGGAAATGGCAAACTACTCCAACATGTTTGCCAAGAAAACCCCATAGACAGTTTTTCCATGCAATCACAAACTGTCAAGCAGGACTGAATGACAGAGCAAGAACAAGTAAATATAAGGCATATACAAAATAATTTAAAAGAGAGAAAGGGTGAGGAAAGCAGTACATTTTAGACAGGTGGACTAATTCTGTGATATCTACAGGAACTGAAAGTCCCAGAGAAATCTTAAATTCAACATAGCAAAAACTGAACTCATTATCTTCCCCCTATATCAAACCTTTCCTCTTTCTAACTTCAATCTTACTGTTGAAGGTACCACCATCTTCCCAGTCACCCAAATATAAAATCTAGCTGTAATCCTTAACTCCTTACTCTCTGATAACTCTCATATTCAGTGGTTAACGCCTGTTGCTTCCTACTCCAGAACGCCTCTCATATGTCCCCTTTACTCCTCTAACACTGCCATCACTCTCTTGCAGACCTCGTTAGGAATGAGCCCTTGTAATAGCCTGATGGTTGGTTTTCCTGCTTCATTTCTCTTCCCACTCCAATCCACCCTTCACTCATCTGTCAAATATATCTTCCTAAAATGCAGATCTAATCACATCACACCCTTCTGCCCCAATTCAATAAACTCTAGTGCCTTCCTATTACCTCTAGAATCATATGTAGTTACCTTTTATTTGACATTCAAATTCCTTTGTAACTTGACCTTTCCTACCTTTCCAGTCCTTTTATACCCTCAACAAACTCTGTGATGAAGTGACAGTAGCTTCCTTGCTGTTGCTCACAATCTAGTTGAGAAATAAGGAACCCACTTGGCTATAAAATATCAGATTATATACATCATGAGTTTCTTCATCTTCCTTCCTCCATGCCTAACTGATCATCTCCTCCTTGGCTACAGTTTCAGAGAATAAAATTATTCTTCTCATTACTCTTTTTATCTTCTCCCTTTGATCCCTGCATTTCATCCTCCTAATCTGTCTCAGATGCTTCCAAGAAATATATTTTCTCTCTTCCTCATCTTATTTCACTCTGTATATATTGGGATCCATGACTCTTCCAGAGTCAGGAAGACTTGGGCTCAAATCTTGCATATGAAACATATTAGATATGTGACAATGAAAAAGTCAGTTTCTTCATCTATAAAATAGATATATCCTTTTTCTGCTAAAATTCTTTTTCTATTTAACATTCTGGAACTATCTCATGAGTGGATAAAATGACTGATTTTTTTCATTGACTCAGAATATTGACATGAGTTCACTCATTTTTTTTCTTTGTAAATTCATTGAAACATCTTCCAGATAACTCCAGGGGCAGACAGGATGACAAATATGATGTATATCTCATCCTGTTCCCATATGGCTTTATTTCTTCTGCTGGGTCTCCATATTTTGAAAGTTTTCCTTTTGGGCAGTTTGAAGAGTATGAGTATTCAGTATGATAATATCTATTGAAAATGTTGTTCTTCAATTTTTATGCATCAATGTTATATCCATCTAGAAAATAGGCAACAGTTCTGTTATAATGCCAATGCTATATTCCCAGCACCCACTGCGGCTATGAATATGTTGTGTAGTTGTGAATCACAAAGTGTAACAGATTCTCTACATGGAAGACAGAAACAAAAAAATTATTCTAATACAAGAAAGCTAAATCCCAAAACCAGAAAGCAGATCCAAGCCTTCCCTCCATCAGGCCTTCAAAACAAAATAGGCAGGGGCGGCCAGGTAGCACAGAGAGTAAGGGCACTGACCCCAATGTCGGGATGACCTGGGGATCAAATCCAGGCTCAGACACTTAGCACCCACCCAGAAACACCTGGCTGTGTAACCTTGAGCAAGTTACTTAACCCCAATTGCTTAAAAAATAAAGACAAAATAGGCCCCCTTAAGCAAAAATGCCCCTCTCTCACTCACACTCACTGCTCTGCCTCCATGCTGCTTGCTCCCAGCTGTTCTGGCTCTCTCCTGCTTCTTCCTGCTGCACCCTTCCTGTTCCACCCTTTAAGCAAGCTCCTCCCCCCATGGGCTCCACATGATTACATTTGGCCTGTTAAGGAGCAGGAAAGATCTTTAAATTCCCATTACCATTGCATTTGTGTGTAATGTTATTCTAGTTCTAGTACAATTTGCTGAACTTTCACAGATATTCAGGTGCAACTGTAAGTTTATAAAGAATAATAAGCTTCTATTCAATAATTATAGCCACCCCATTGTGTCTTTCCAGGCCTTTGGTAGTCACTAAATTTTTCCAATCTTTATTGATAAGTTACACAGTTTCTACCACTATATTCCATAATATGCATAGGTCAATAAGCACATTTCTCTTAGTGATAATCTTTCTAGACTTTTGGGTAGACTCAATGACCTAATGCTGAGCCTTTAGCAAAAATTCATCTGAGGCTATCAACAAACTTACAGGGGTTAGCCACTTGTTCGATGGCTCTTAGTCAACATAATGTTGATAGAGTTTACATGGAAATCATTTAGGGGAGGTGGAGATAGGAATGGTTTGAGATTCTATTCTTTTTCTTATATGGTTCATATCCTCTATTCCAAGATAGAGTACTAGTAGTTACATTTGATAAATTTAGTGACATATATCTAATTTCATACTTTCTTGTTGTTTTGTCAACTAAGCTCTGTTTGCTCCAAAAGTATTTCTATAAATTCTTAACCTGATTACTATATGTTCTGAGAACATCTATCAATATTCTTCCTTTTTTGACTAGAAATAGTGATTTTATAGTGACCTTGGGGTGCTGAGTCCTCTGTTTTATTAACATCATATGGGTTTTTTCTTTGAATAACTTCTAGACCGATTGTCATCCATTTTACTGCACCAAAATTATACATTAAGATGAGAATTTCATAGGTGCTAATTGCTCTAAATGTATTCTTCCCATTAAACTTTGACTTTAGGGTGTCAGTCTTGTAATACACATAATCATCAGGTTTCTCCTGCTTATAACTAATATGTCTTGACTAGAGACCAATAGATTTGTGAATATTGTCTTATCAATTGGTTCAATTTGACCTCTAAGTACAAGCTAAATTTCATTTACTTTGTAAACGTTTAAGAATTTTATATCAAGTTTAAAAGACCTTTTTATATTTGTTGAAGAAAGTTTCCAAGAGATGTTTTTTCACTAATTAATATATTTTGATACAATTCTGTTTGACTCAAAAGCAAAACAATTCTATTCAAAAGTGAATGATGATAACAGATTTAACATGATGCAGAATCATTGCAGGCTTAGCATGTCTCCTTGAAAGATGTCACATTTCATATCAATTACTCTTGAAATTATTGTGTTTATGATATATTTTAGGTAGAGACGTTTTCTACATGGACACAAAATTCTCTGCATATGGATCCATTTTATATATTTGTTGCACCTGAGGAAGCCATGAGTTAATGACAATAGCAGTAACAATGACAACAAAAATAATAGCTAACATTTATGTAGCCTTCATGGTTTACAAAACACTTTATAAATATTGACTCTCTTGATCCTCATAACAAACTGGGGAAGCAGTTACTATTATTATCGCTTCTTTAAATTCAGGGAACTGGGACAAATAATAAGCTATTTACCCAGAGTCACATAGCTATTAAATGTCTGAGGTAAGATCTGAACTCAGTACTTCCTGACTCCAGGTCCTGCTCTTCATGCATCATTTCACTTAGCTGCCTACTAAGTCATAGGCTTTGCAATAACAAATAAAGGTAGTATAAGTCTTATGGCACTTTCCAGTGGTTTGTTCAACTGAATTGATAAGGAGTTGTTCTTTATAGTCCCAGGACTTTCCTGGCACGTCCTTTTCTGCTTCTCACTGATATCATGTTCCTATGTCTAAAGATTTTTCTTAAGAGATACAAGCTGTGAAAGTTTTGCATAAAGTATTTGATCTTTATTTACAGGGGTCTCTTGTATTCTCATATTTTAGTAATATAAACAATGATTTCCATTAAGAAAGAAATAATTAAGTTTTACATCAGAAAGGAAACTAGTAAAGTTTTTTCTTAGCAATCCATGCACCACTGAGAAGCAATTTAAACTAGTTTCTCTGTAAAACAGGATAGTAGAGGGTACAGAAAAGATTCATAATGATTGGCTCAAATGCTTCCCAGGAGTGCATGAATTCCAAGGAAAACACTATACTAGCTTCTCTGATTATTTAACATTTCTGTTCCTCATTATGTAAATATGTAAGCTTTCTGATCCAAATTGGAGTTTCTTGGTTGGACTTCTTTTGATCAGATAACTATAATTTTTTTTCCATATCCTCTTTCTTTGGAGATTATCTACTCTAATTTCTTAACTTTTAAACTTTAAATAATATAGCTTTTTATTGATGGTGAACCATTTCTTTTCTTCTTTGTATTGCTTTGAGTCCTCATATCTCCTTAAGCTTTTTGGTTTTCATTTTCAATTATTCATTAAGGACACAATAGATTCTGATAAACTCTTGTTTTCTGGATTCCTCTTCACATGTCTGTCTGTCTGTCTGCTGGTCCCAGTATCTCTCTGTCTTTCTCTGTATCTCTGTCTTATTCTCTCTGTGCTGTTTCTTCTGATTCTCTCTCTCTCTCTCTCTCTCTCTCTCTCTCTCTCTCTCTCTCTCTCTCTCTCTCTCTCTCTCT
>NW_027187315.1:7276825-7332545 GCF_028583685.1 Petaurus breviceps papuanus
TCTCTCTCTCTCTCTCTCTCTCTCTCTCTCTCTCTCTCTCTCTCTCTTTATTTCTGCCTTCAATTTGGTAATAAATATAGTCTTCACATTTTCTATTAAACATACCTACTATATATAGGTATAATATTCCAATGTTTTCCTGCTGGTCTTCAACAATTTTCTCATGACATACCTGTCATGGTGATATTTTATATTTTTCCTTAGAAATATTCCTAGAGGGGCGGCCAGATAGCACAGCGAGTAAGAGCACTGGCTCCAGTGTCGGGATGACCTGGGGATCAAATCCGGGCTCAGATACTTAGCACCACACCCAGAAAACCAGCATCCACAGAAAATGTAATGGCTGAGTGATAACTGATGCAATCTTTGCAGCAGTCCTCTTTTCCCTGACTGATCCACAAGTGCTGTTCTGTCTTTACTGTGCTGGGACCAAAGATGGAGTGGGAATACACAGCCACTGTCCATATCTGAGGAGTAGTTCTCCCTATTGATTTCCTTCTTATTCCATTTTCCTTTTACTGTGCCTCAGGATGGAAAACATGGCAACAATGCCTCAAGAGATTCTAGGCAGAAGCAGTAAAAGGGGCTGTTCTGAGATATCTGTAGAATCCCACCAGGATGAAAAAGTCTTCAACTTGTCAAAAAGTATTCTGGAGAATGTGAAGGAAGAGGATAGATATGGACTTTTGTTCTCTATAACCAAAATTTTCCTTCAACTTCTATTATTTATACTCTTTTGCACATATTTTGAAACGTTCATTATTTATATAGTCTTTTGCATTGTTGAAATTTTTATTATTTATACGTTTTTGTATATATTTAAATGTTTATCCCTCAAACCCAGCCCAGGGACGTGAAAAACTATTTGTTCAGGGTAAGAGACTACAGGAGACAGGGAATTTGAAGATGATTTTATGCCAAAGAACAAGTTAAACAAAGGCCCCTCTATTAGTTCCAATTCTAGTAATGATTGTTCTCTCAACCCAGCCACCAGAAATATATACAACACCTGCTCAGCAAGGTGGTTCCTGCTCCTTGAACCCAGCTAAGGGAATTCTGTTTTCAATAACTGCCTATATGATCTCTGTGACTCTTGAAACTTCCTAAGGTTGGGCTAAACCAATTTCATCTAATAGAGATTGCCCTAGTTGACTCATCAACACTTTCCTTTTGGATGGAACTTTCCTTGCTGTCCCTTGGACACAGCACTCCATCTCCCACTCTGTTTTCACTTATGCCTGGACCATGCTCCCTTCTCCCCTGTAGCTCCTAGCTTCTTTGGTTCCCTTTGGATTCTAACTGAAGTCTCATCTTCCACAGGAAGCTCTTTGGAGTCCTCCTGAATGCCTTTCCTCTGGGATATCCCTCTCTGTTTCTCTAGTGCTTAGCACAGTGCCTGGGGCATGATAAAGCCTTAATCAATAGCAATTAGCTAGCAACAGAATTTGTCACTTCACAGAGTCATTGCCAGGGTTTCCCTCTGCTTCTAGAAGCATGAGATCAACCATTTAACTTTTTTCTATACATTTAATAAAAATTATTTTTTGCTACCATGTACTGTTTCTTGTACATGGAGCAACTAAGTGGCACTATGGATATAGCGCTAGGCCTGGAGTTAGGAAGACTCATCTTCCTGAGCCCAAAACCGGCCTCAGACATTTACCAGCTATGTGATCCTGGGCAAGTCACTTAATCCTGTTTGCCTCAATTTCCTCATCTGTAAAATAAGGTGGAGAAGGAAATGGCAAACACTCCAGTATCTATGCCAAGAAAACCCCAAATGGGGTCACAAACAGTTGGACATGACTAGAAAACAGCTGAACAGCAACAGCATTGTTTCTTGTCCTGCTGCTCCAATGATTCAACTTAATTTCTCCAAGACTGACAACTATAATTTTGAATGGCTCTTTATCATCCTCATTCTTCTTGAACTAGCAACTATTCTCTTTTCCTGAATACTATCTTCTTTTGGGGTTTTCAGAATACTATTTACTTCTTGTTATCTTTCTAACAGCCCCCAGATCACTGGCATCTGGAAGGACACCTGCCTCGGGTCCATCTTCAGTTCCAACCATATCCAAGAAGCTGCCAATAGGTTATCTCCAGGAAAACAGAGGCATGCATAAGAAGCTTCCCATTTCCAGCATGATCTCTGTCCCAAATCTAAGTCCAGCATAGAACCCCACTGAAACCACCACTTCCTGCTCATGACCTGGATTGAAGACTCCATGAGTCATAGCTCCACCTCCTAAGTCACACAGTTCCATTTGAACCCACTTTTCATGAGGTCAGGCCTAGAGGGACAACCTTGAATCAATAAGTCATATGCATCCCTCAATGAACCACTCCCCACGCAATGTTATTCTATATCGAGTATTAGTATTGTCCCTACCCCTTTTAGTCTGATGATACTGAACTCCAAGGAATTAATCCCTTTCTCCTACTTCCACTATTTGTTCCCTTATGCCCATCCACCTCAACCCAATTCCCCCAATTTCCTTCTCTAGAACTTCCTAACCATTGTGCTGTGTCCTCTGGAATGTTCCATAATTTACAAACTTCCTTTCATCTTAAAACTTTCCTTTCCCATCCTTCCATATTCTGCCACTGAGGGCTGGTTGATACCTACTGATATCCAGGCAATGAGTTCAGCACATGATTCATTGTCTTTTTCTCTACAAATTCTATCCTTGTAAAAGGGAAATTCAACATAAATATTTATGTCCTTCAAATAATCTAACTTCCCTTGTCCTTCTCCTCCACTGCATTTCAGCTAGACTCCTCCATTGCATTTCAGCTAGACACAGACCATATCTTTGATCTTGCCATCACCCACAAGTGTTGCTCTCCCATGTTCATAAGCTCCAATATTCTTTCATCTGATCTTTTCTCATTCTATTTTTCCCTCTGCCTTGTGACCTCTAACACTGTTTTTAATCTTCATCAAGATGTCCCGTGCCCTCTACCTCCCAGTACTTTCCCAGGCTATCACCCCTTCACTACTTAATCTCTCTTCCCATCCCTATCTTGACCCTTTGATGAACTGGCTCAACCCTGCACTATCCTCTTCTCTCTGGTCCCTTCCAACCTAATCATTCACTGCCAAATTCCAGTACTGTCTTATTCTCATAATCCACCAATTTCACTCCTACTTACAAACTACTGAATTGGGCTGGAAGAAGTAATGTAATTGTGTTGATTGGATCAACCACATATATATGTTTTCTGATTTCAATTGCTTCCTCACAGTACAAGCAACAACCACCCCCAATTCTTTTATTCTTCACTAATTTATTCCCCATTCCACTCCTGACAATGCCTGTTCCAAACCTTCTTGTAAAGGTTTCCCCTCTCCCAACCTCTCCCCTGAGGACTTTGTCTCATGATTCTCTGAAAAGGAAAATATTGGGAAGCTCCTTGTTTTTACTTTTTCTTCCTCTCATATTCTTTTGAACATCATCCCTTACTATGCCTTCACTCAACATGTACCCTTGATGTTATCCTCTCTCATTTTCTCCAGAAAGTTTCTCCTATTGGTATCCTCATTCTTTTTCTAATTTTCAGTATCTCTCTATCCATTAACTCCTTCCCAGCTGCCTGTATTCCCATTCTTAAAAAAAAAGAATCCTCACTTAATCCACCTACACTCACACTAGTTATCGACCTGCATATCTCCATTCCTTCTGTGCTAAACTCAGTAATAAATTCTCTATGTTGGGTATTTCTATTAAATCTCACCAATTTCTTCTAAATGCACAACAGTCCATATGGACTGTTCAGGGAGGACTAGCACTTCTGGTGTGAGGGCAAGCCCTTTCAATGACTACTCAATCACCTTTGGTGTCCAGATGACAGGCCTCAAATCCATCAGTGATGTGGAGTGATATCTACTCCAAGCATGTGAAGACTTCCCCTGGAAGAATGGGTGGATGAAAATAACTTGTTCCCGGGATCATGAAGGCAGCTGAAGCAGGTGCTATGGAGCATTCAGAGCTTGGTCAGACATCAAATATGTCAAGGTTATCTACTGCATCTCTGGCCATCAACAGTTATCTCGACTTTTGTCTTTCCACTGGACTTTGATGACTCTGGAAGAGAAAGTGAGGCTGATGATTTTATGCAACTCTACCTCATTGAAATCCAATTCACTTGTGAGTCAAGAAATCACCCCATAATGTCATTGGTCCTCTGAAAACAAAGGATGAACAACAATAACAATCTAGCTTCTGACTTCATCATTCAACTGAAAGTCCTCTCTCTGTGAATTTCAATGATGTCTTAGTAGCCAAAATTAATCTTTTTTTGGAGAGGGGAAAGCAAGGCAATTGGAGTTAAATGAATTGCCCAAGGTCACACAGCTATTAAGTGTGTCAAGTGTCTGAGGTCAAATTTGAACTCAGGACCTTCTGACTTGAGGGCCAGCTCTCTCTTCATGGCTCCACTTAGCTGCCCCTAATAGCCAAAATCAATGGCCTTTTCTCAATCCTCGTCTTTGTTGACCTTTCTGTACATATTTGATACTATTTACTACCTTTTCATGGATACTCTTCCCTTCCTTGGTTTTCATAAACACTTTTCTAATGTTGTTCCTACATGTTTATCCTTCTACTCCCAGTCTCCTTTCCTGGATCTTCATCCATCTCACTTCCCCTGTGAGTTCCAGATGGGTTACCCAATTTCATGTAGGTTTTCCTGACAACCCTTCTCTCAAGCATCTTCTGCTCCTATACTTATCTGAGCTGGTTCTGGATTTTCTTGTTTCCAACCTCCACACCCCTCTTTTGACTGGTGTGCACAGTTCTAAACTAGATGAAAAAGCTTTCTTCTTAGTCTTTTAAGATTTCTTCATCATTGGTCTTTCTGGGGTTCTTTTCAGATATTTGTTAAGAGAGTTGGGCTACTCTGAAACTTTTCATGTATCATTTTAACTCAAACTATACAAATTGCCTCTTAATTTCCCAATCCAATGGCCCTTTCTCAGACCTCCTCCTATTGATACTTATTGAAGTATTAAATATTATTGACCCACCTTTACCCCTTAATAATGTTTCTTGCTTTAGTTCTCATGGTACCTTTTACTTCTGTGTAACCTCCTACCTGTATGACCATTGCTTCTTAGTATACTTTATTAGTTCATAATCTTCTTTCTATAGGCACAAGGAACAGCATCAGTAAAAGTATAAAGACAGGAAAGCTCAGATGTGGTGGGGGAAACTGAGTAGTCTAGTCTGGCTGGAGTAAAGTAAGTCTGGAGTAGAGTGAAAGGGAATACTATAAAATAACACTGGAAATATGGAATGTCACCAGAAAGTGGTGACTGAACTTTAATCAGTAGGTAATAGGGGTACATAGGTGGCATAGTAGATAGAATGCCAGGCCTGCAGTCAGAAGGACTCATCTTCCTGAGTTCAAATCTGAACTCACACACTTATTAGCTATGTGACTCTAGGAAAGTCACTTAACTCTATTTGCCTCATTTCCCATTAGCTGTAAAATGAGCTGGAGAAGGAAATGTTAAATGTCAAATATCTCTATATCTTTGCCAAGAAAACCCCAAATGGGGTCACAAAGAGTCAGACATGACTGAAAAATGACTAAACAATGGCAATGATAGGATAACACTGATGATTCATGAACAGAGCGTTGGCATAATCAGATCTAGGCATAATAAAGATTGTTTGGGGAGAGTTATGAAGAAGAAATCAGAGGGTAGAGAGAAGCCTTAGGATATCAGTTTGTGAAAAAAATTTTCAATAGTAATACCATGAAGCATTTTCCCAGGGAAAAAGAGTCACCAATAAGAACAACCATATTATTTCTTCATGAAACAGATGTTTGTTCAACAAGGAAAGATGTGATTACTTCTCCGTGACAAATACCAGGGCTCCAGTTTCTTCTTTCCTCTTATTCTTCCAGAATTTCTATTGGTCTTTCAAGAAACAACATGGTCAACTCAAGGAAAACAAAAATCATCTCACCTCACAGAAAACTTCCCCTTTCTAGTCCCCTATACAAGTTTCTCTAGGCCCTCTTCTCTAATTTGCTGTCCTCTTTCTCCCCTCAGTCTCTTCCAGCATTATTGTTTCTCCATTTTTCCCAACCCACTGAATATTTGTGCTTCAGATTACTTTCCCTAGGCATATAAGCCTTTATTTTCCTTGGCTGAATCTCATTTCATTTCCTGCCCCTGGCTTTCACCTTTCCAAATTCTTTTGCATGATTTCTCAGTCCTTGCTGTTCTTGGCAACACTTTACAATTTATCTCATCCTTACATTTAATTATCTCTCTGTTTACCATGCTAGATGTTTCCCCAATTCAATAAACTGTCATTTGTCATTCCTCTATTGTTGAATGTGGTTTTTCCTTTCTTCTGTCTATTCTTTGCTCCCTTTTCAAGATTAGTTAAAATTTTAATGAATTTTTCAAGTTACATTTCCTGATGCTATCTCCCTAGTAGTGACTAGCAGTACAATGTGCTAGATTAACATATTTTGGGACTTATGTAACTCACAATTCATTTTGCTTCAGGATCACCTTTTGTATGATCCTAGCTATACATACCTAAAAACCCATGATCTAATCACAGAAAAGGGGGAGATACAGAGGTGTTAAGCTAACCACAAAATTTGGTTGCAACTTTATGATGTGCTGATAAATTAGAAAAATAGTAACTCAATAGGATGAACGATGATAGGCCACATACCCACAAAGGGATATTTAAAAGTTAAGTGAGGCCAAAGTAGAAGAGGAACCAAGCTCCTGATGAAACATGAAGAAGTCACAGGGATTTGGAGCAAGGGAGGCCATGAAGAATTGGCCAGAGGAAGCTGAGGCAGAGGCAGCTGGTGGAGGCCAAGACTCCAAATCAAGGGGTTTTGAGCTGATTTGGCATGAGGAGTGTGTCAGGACAGATATTTGCTGAAAATTCCTGGACTGAATTCCTGTACTGCTGAAAATTCTTGAGACCCCCTGCCTCAGCTCCCTCAGCAATCTCAAAGAAGTCTAACAGCTTTCTCTCAGGCATTAACTCTGGTTTGACTTGTTTAGTCTTTTAAATGTTTTGTCTTTATGGAGAGAATTAACATCAGGCCTTTGCTTTGAACTTATTTGAAATTCACTTGGGAGAAGTCAATTTTGGGATAGGATGGGGAATAACCCTGGGAAGGAGGAAACAGAGACAGAGACAGATAGAAACAAGTGGTTATGAGGGGAGATGGGATATGATTTTTCAGAGCAATGTCTCTGTCTTGGGACTAAAAAATATAGAGGAAATTATAAACAAAGAAAAAGGAGGAGTAAGAGGAGGAAAAGGAAAAAGAGAGGGAGAAGGAGGAAGAGAAAGAAAAAGAGAAAGAGAAGATGAACATTTATTTATTCTGGGAAATACCTCTAGGCAAGAGTCAATATTAAGGTGTGAGAGGGCAAATAGCAGTGACTGAGCACCCAGCCAACCACAACATCCTACCACTGCTACACATGGAAAGATTTATTTATAATATATAGTTCATTTATATAAATATTATTTATTTATAAAACTATGTAACGTATATTTTATTTATCTAGAACCCACTGCCATATAGAGAGACCCTAAATACCCTACCCTATTTCACCAAATTTCAAACTGGGAGAAATCTTAGAGGCCAATAAAGTCAAGACCATTCATTTTACAGATGAGGAAATTGGAATACATACATAAGGACTAAATGATTTGCTCAGACACAGTGTCTGAAGGATGTGAACTCAGGTTTTCCTGACTCCGGTCCAGGGTCCTCTCATTACACTATACTACTTTAAAGTATCATTCATTTCCTTACCTTCCATTCACTTCTCAAGACCTTATACTCTGATTTTAAACCATATCCCTGTATAGAAACTCTATTACTCTCTAGAGGTACAAATGATACTTTAACTGCTAAATTCAAAGGTCATTTTTCAGCCCTCTTCTGACATCGTAACATTGTCAGCTGCAGCTTTTGATGTTTTCAGCTACCTCTTTATTTTGTAAACTCTTTCTTCCCTTTCCTTCCATGACACTACTTTCTGTTACTCCTCATTCTCAATCTCCTTTACTGGATCATCATTCAATTTCAGCCCAGTAAGGATGAAAGTTCTCGAAGATTCTATTTGCTTGAATCTCTCTTCATCCTCTTGTCTCTCTATAGACTTTCTTTTCCTTTCCCATAGCTAGTTGCCTGTTATAAATCTCCACCAGAATGTCCTACCAACATTTCAAAATCGATGTCTGAAATATAAATCAATATCTGTTACCACCTCCTTCCAACCCACCAATATTTCAGACTTCTACAGAGTACACAATTATCCTTTCTAGTCATCATCATCATCCACATTCCTGACTTTTCTCTCTTCCTCTTCCCCTATATCCAATCAAATGTCATTTCTCATTTATTCTATCCCACACCTCCCTAATCCATTACCCTTGTTCAAGCACTCATTACTTTTTAATTAACAGACTGAATTAGCCTCCTAATTTGACTTCAGACTTCCATTTACTTTCTTCTCTAATTCATCTTCCACATAGGTATTAAATAAATGTTCCTAAAACACAGGTGAGAATATGTTATTCATTTGCCCAAATTTCTTTCAATGGGTCTCCAATGTTTCTGGAATAAAATACAAACTTTAGTCTGACATTTAACACTCTCAGCACTGTGGCTCCCACTTAAATTTCTAGTATTATTTCATATCTTGTATATAACTTGTTTGTACAGTTATTTACTGTTGTCTCCTTCATTTGACTGTGAGTTCATAAAAAGACTATATTTTAACTTTCTTTGCATTATCAGCTAAAGTAGAATACTAGTTATTTCCCAAACAGGACAATTTGCCTCCTGTCTTTGTGTAAAAGCATAAGCTGTCCTTTTTACCTAGTAAGCAGTCCTTCCTCAAATATGCTTCTTAGAATCTTTAGCTTCCTTCAAGGTACTTCTTAGATATTCTCTCTTACAGGAAACATTTCCAGTCCTCCTCCCCTCTCCCAAGTTGCTAATGCTCTCTTCCTTCTCAAATTACATCATAGTTACTGATCTATGTACATATGCACCCTCTCAGTAGAATAGCAGATCCTTAAGGACAGGGACCATTTTGTCTTTCAAAGCCCAGGGGCTTGCACATAATAGAAACATAGATTTTTCTCTTTTTTTTTAAAGCAATTGGGGTTAAGTAACTTGCTCAAGGTTACACTGCCAGTTATTTCTGGGTGTGGTGCTAAGTATCTGAGCCCGGGATTCGATCCCCAGGTCATCCCGACACTGGGGCTGGTGCTCTTACTCGCTGTGCTACCTGACCGCCCCTATAGATTTTTCTTAAATTGAATTTAATATGGAAATTGGTTGGTTGGTTGTTGTCCTTTGTTCTAGAAGAGAATCAAAATGTTAGAATCAAGGTACACTGTGCCCTATTATGGCTGATCAGACCAATACAAACTTGGAAAGCACAAATAGTCCATATGAACATTTGGAGTGGATTCTCTAAATTTGCTTATGTTTCTTTTGAGATACTGAAATTCTGCTTTACTCATCTGCAACATCGTTTTTAAGGTGAGAATGACATTCTGATTGGCCCATCTCCAGTATCATCTTCCATGTGATGCAATCAACTCCAAAGTTCTTCATAGAGACCTTGAAAGTGTCCTTGTGTCACTTTTTCTGACTTCCATGTGAGTGTCTTCTTTGCATGAGTTCTCCATAAAATAATCTTTTAGGTAAGTATACATTCGGCATTCAAACTACATGGCAAGTCTACTGGAGTTATGCTCTCTGTAAGAGAGTTTGAATGCTTGGCAGTTTAGATAGAGAAAGAACAACTTGATTGAAGAAAGAGAAAACCACAAAACTATAAACAGAAAATGACTCTCCTATTGGCCTTAAAACATGAACATAATTATGTGTCAAGTAATAGCAGTCACAATATATATTTGAATAAAGAACACTACATTATTTTAGGTTTAGGGGCAGCTAGGTGGTACAGTAGATAGAGTGCCAAGCCTGGAATCAAGAAGTCTCATCTCCTTGTATTCAAATCTGGCCTCAGACATCTATAAGCTGTGTGACCCTGGGCAAGTCACTTAACCCTGTTTGCCTTGGTTTCCTTGTCTGTAAAAATGAGCTGGAGCAGGAAATGGCAACTTTGCCAAGAAAATTCCTAATGGGGTCACAAATTTTTGGACATGAATTAAAAACAATGCAACAACAAAAAGAATACAAAATGAGTTAGGTGACCTCACAGTCAGTCCTACGTACACTGTTTTCATGTGGACTTTGTTTTGTTTAGTTTCTAATAAGACTCTGGCTAGTTATTTGGAAGCTTGAGATTAGATGCCTATAATCTATATTATCCATTGCAGCTTTAGTTTTATTCAAAAAGAAAAAAAAAAGTAAACCTGGTAGCATTCTAGCTCATTAACTAATCTGTGCCTCAGGGGACAAGCAGTTATAAACATCCAAAGGTAAGAAGACCTCATGGGAAATATTCAACGTAGGTGAATTGATCTCCCATTGGTATGAGTTTTTACCCTTCTTCAGCTACAGAGAGTGATTTGCACATGCTGTACATTTGACAGAAGTGTTTCAAACAGGCTCTTCATTTCATAAGTCTATTTTAAAATATCATCGGAATATATATTGTCATTTGACAAACAAATCAACATAGGCCACCAATAATTTACTACTCCTAACTATATCTTTACATTACCTAGGATTCCGTTTAACAACAAATAAATGAGAGGTAGGACCAGTTGAGTTATGAGAACTTATCTAGCTCTACATTTCTAGGATCAGATCAAATCTGTATTTCAGGTTTTTTTTTTCTGTGACCAAATAGTCTCTTGGAAGAGAGAGCTTCATTCTGGTGGGAGATGGACCTTGTAACCTCTATAAGGAGGCATTTGAGCTAGACCAAAGGAGAAGGGAGAAGCTAAATTTAACAAGAAATACTAGAAACTTATTGTTGTCTGTCCTTCATTTTTTTCAAAGAGAACCAATGACATCACACTGATATCTTAACATACATGTGTTGGGAGCCAAAGAGGCCTGAGCCAGGACTTCAGATAATTACCTTGAGTGGACCCAAATATCAAAGACTTCTTTGAGACCTTTTCCTCAAGTTAGCTCCAGAGTTCTTTGTTATGGGTTACACTTATAAGGATGTTGTTTGACTTCTGAGATCAATAGGCTATACCCCAAGATTTTAGTTATTGAGAGCCAAAATATTTGATTCAGCATTCAGGTATCTTTGGGTGGTCAGCTCTAAACCTGATGTCTTTTGAGGACTGAAGCTTTGGCTTTGAAGTTTGCTCTCAATTGTATCCATTTATGGGCTGCATTAGCAGATACCTCAGTCCTAGGTCAAAGGTTTTGCCCTAAAACTTCAGCCACCTAGATGACAAATCCTGATCAAATTATCTAATCTGTGTTACCTCCAGGATACAACAGGCTAAGGTAATGATCATAGTTCTTCCTTGAACTACCCAAATGGCCTGGTCATTTCTTATTCACGTCTCTGAATCATGCTAAGTGCTGGACACTGAGCAACCTACAGCATACATGAAATGGATTTAAGTGAGGCAGTTTCACAAAGTCATCAGCCTCACTATATTAAACAATAAAATCTTCTTTGAACCTGCTGTTTAAAGCTAGTAATCTTATTGTTTTGCCCTGTGGTCTCTCTCTTCTGGTCTTTCAAATAATTTCCTGTTGAAATGGTCAGAAAGTTTTAAGCAAATTAACTATAGAAATAAAATGTCACCACAATGAACAGATAATCTGAAAAGAGGATTTTGACAAATCCAAGAAGTAATGAAGAAGAAGAAAAGTAGGGTTCAGAATACCTGGATTTAAATATTAACTGTGTTATTAAAACCTGTTTGACTTTGGACAAGTCACTTCTCTGAGGTCCTTCCCACCTCCAAATCTTAAGCATTATAATAATAGCTGACATTAGTGTGGTGCTACCAATTTGGAAAGAGCTTTAGATAGATTATCTTTTTTGAGTATCATAACAACCATGGTACAACCTTTACTATTTTCTCTGGATTCCAGTGATGGTCCACTGAGAACTTCAGAACACAACAGGAAAATGTAGTTTTGTTAGAAAGAGATAGTTTGCCCTCCACAGAAAGAAATATTTAGTAGCCATATGATTAAGAGAAAGTGCTGGGGAAAGGAACATTCAAGGTCCTTCTTTAGCAGGAGTCATGCTAAATCACAGGGTGAAGATGAGATCACAGTGTTTCCTTAATTGCTCTTGCTTAATAAACTTCATGCACATTAACTGACACACCCCACGTAGAATTAGGGACTCATTGTCCAAACATGTATCCCATGAACAGGAGGAGGATCATGTCAATGAGCCATGTGTAATGGGAATATTCAGGAAATTATAACCTGTAAGGGTCGAAACCAATTAAGTTTAACCTTATAAAAGCTTGCTCTGCTTCTGTATCGGCACACTTGGGCATTTCTTCACCAGGTGTCTGCTTCTTATGAATTGTGATAAAGCTTTCCATCACCCATTCCATTGTAGAAAATTTTTTTTTAGGCTCAGGTTTTTACAACAGTCTGAAGAGACAACTATGTCAGCCACTACACTTTTATCAGAAAAATAAACATTGATGCAGTCTGGCCTCTTGAATTAGATGTTCCACTTGAAAGACCCTTTAAAAAGGCCATACTGCAACCTTAAAGTGCTATATAAATGCAATTATAATTTTAAAAAATAAAGGCCATTCTGTCTGAGTCTTTAAATGTCTTAATCTTAAATCCTGCAGGTACTCTAGTTCAATTCTTTTCTCCTGAAGTAAAATAAGGCTAAGAGGAAATAATTGCCAATAGGGTGACTCTAGTGGAAAGTGTTACCATGGTAGGCTCTCTGCAGATTATAATAATAATTGATATGTATATAACACTTAATGTTTGCAACATACTTCATATTATCTCCTAGAAAATATAGTTTAGCATCTCAAAGATCAATCTTTCCTAGGTTAAAGTTAAGATCTATTATATAATTTTCTACCTTAGAGTTTTGCCAGCTGAGAAAGTTGAACAATTCAGTCAAGCATGAGGATCCAGCAGTAAGCAAATAGGCTAGAAGAAACGTTGCATGGAAATCAAGATAAGTGTTGAGAGACTAAAAACTTTTGCTTGTAACTCCACCAAATGAAAGAGAATCCTACCAAGGAGGATGGGACTAGTCTTTCTCAAGGAAACCCAAGTAGCTGGTGGATCATTTTTTTTCTCTGCCTTCCCTCTTGCTTTTTTATCCCAAAGAGCAGAAGTTTAAATCTTAGGTTTTTACTTCCCTTTGTTAATGCTTCTTACTGTTTTGTTAGTACTTCAAATCTGGTTGTCTCTAGATAAAGATACATCATTCTTACTTTTGGGGAAGGTGGGGGGGTCTTTACAAGCCTATAGATTGATAATGGGGATGGCAATGGTTATATGATTACACAGAACTTAAACAGTTGAGAATCCTCATTTTCAGTTTTGTGACTAGAGATCACTTGGGGGTTCAGAACTTTTATTATTTGATTAATATTTTGCATTAGTAATCCCATGAAAATAGTAAAGAAATATGATAATGCGAATCTGAGGATCATTACTGAAGTTAAAAGAATAAAAAATAATAAAATGCAAACTAATCTCTTCATCCCCAGAAGACTGGAGAGCTTTAATTCCCAATTAAATAAACATTTGTTAAATATCTACTATGTTCTAGGTACTTTCCTAAGTCCTGGGAATACAAATAAGAAAAGAAATACAGTTCTTGTCTTCAAAGAGCCTATAATCTAATAGGGAAAGACTACACCAAAAAAGGAACCTGAAGATCAGGGGAAAAAAAGATTAGGAAGGGGTGGAAGGGGGAGAGAGGAGACAACCAAGGGACATGATATTCCCTGGAGTCCAAACCAGAGATGCTAATAGAAAATGGAATTACCTGGAAAGTTCTGATAGTTCAGAGCCCTCCATAAAGGAATGTTTGGGAAAGAGTTTATTTTTAATTTATTGTTAGATTGCAACTTTCATTTCCATAAGATTTTGAGTTCTCAATTTTCTTTCTTTCTTTCCCTCCCCCCTCCTCAAGGTGGTGTGCAATCTTATATAGGCTCTACACAAATATTCATATTAAATATATATTCACATTAGTCACTTTTTAAAGAAGAATGAAAATCAATGGGAGAAACCACAAGAAAGAAGAAACAACAACAAATTGAGAGAAAGAGCAAATAGTAGACTTCAATCTGCATTCAGATTTCATAGTTTTGTTTTGTTTTTCCTGTATGTGGATAGCATTTTCCATCATGAGTCTTTGAGATTGTCTTAGATCGTTACATTGCTGAAAAATACAAAGTCTATTAAAGTTAGTTATCACCTCTGTACAGTGTTCTCCTGATTCTGCTTATTTCACTCAGCATCATTTCATGTGAGTCTTTCCAGATTCTTTTGAAGTCCACCTGTTCATCATTTCTTATGAAACAATAGTATTCCATCACATTTATACACCACAATTTGTTCAGCCATTCCCTAATTGATGGGCATCCCCTCAGCTTCCAATTCTTTGCCACTACAAAAAGAGCTATTAAAATATTTTTGTACACGTGGGGCCTTTTCCCATTTTTATGATCTCTTTGGGATGCAGACCTAGAAGTGGTATTGATGGGTCAAAGGTTATGCACAGTTTTATAACTCTTTGGGCATACTTCCAAATTGATTTACAGACTGGTTGAATCAGTTCAAAATGCCACCAAAAATGTGTTAGTGTTCCAGTTTTCCCACGTCTTCTCCAACATTTGTCATTTTCCTGTTTTGTCATGTTAGCCAATCTGATTGGTGGGATGTGGTACCTCAGAGCTGTTTTGATTTGCTTTTCTCTAATGAATAGTGATTTAGAACATTTTTCATATGACTACAGATAGCTTTATTTCTTCTTCTGAAAACTGCCTGCTCATATCCTTTGACCATTTATCAATTGGGGAAAAACTTGTATTTCTACAAATTTAACTCAGTTTCTTATTTATTTTAGAAATGAGGTCTTCTTCAGAGACACTGGCTGTAAAAAGTATTTCTCAGCTTTCTGCTTCCCTTCTAAACTTGGTTGCATTGGCTTTGTGCAAAAACTTTTCAATTTAATGTAATCAAAATTATTCATTTTGCATTTCATAATGTTCTCTATCTCTTGTTTGGCCATAAATTCTTCCCTTCTCCACAAATCTGACAAGTAAACTATGACTTGTCCTCTTAATTTGCTTACAGTATCAGTCTTTATGTCTAAATCTTGTATTCATTTTGACTTTATCTGGGTATACAGTATAATATGTTGCTCTATGCCTAGTTTCTGCCATACTATTTTCTAGTTTTCCTACCAGTTTTCGTTAAATAGTGAATTCTTATCTCAGAAACTGAAGTCTTTGGGTTTGTCAAACAGTAGATTACTATAGTTGTTGACTACTGTGTCTTTTGTACCTAATCTATTCCACTGATCCACCACTCTATTTCTTAGTCAGTACCAAGTAGTTGTGATGATTGCTGCTTTATAATACAATTTAAAACCTGGTACGGTTAAGCTCCCATCCCTTGAATTTCGTTTCATTAATTCCCTTGACATTCTGGATCTTTTGTACTTCCAGATGAATTTTGTTATTATCTTTTAATATAAAATAATTTTGGTAGCTTGCTGGGTATGACACTAAATAGGTAAATTAATTTAGGTAAAATTGTCATTTTTATTATATTACCTTGCCCTATCCAGGAGCAACTGATATTTTTCCAATTATTTAGATTTGACTTTATTTGTGTGAAAAGTGTTTTGTAATTGTGTTCATATTGAGAGGAATTTATTATTGCAGCCTCCAGCCATCCAATTAGAGTGAAGAGGAAATTGGAGGAGTTGAGGTGTTGAGTATCAAAAACTGAGTCAATAAACATGGTAATGAGATGTCAAATGAGGTACTGCTCAGCAACCACCTTTCTACCCCAGCAAGAGAGAAGAGAAGCAAGTTAAAAGTAGATTTAAGGGTGTGGCTAGAGGGAAGAGACTTAAGGATTTAACACCTAAAGTCCAGAAAAGTATGGTCTTTGAGGAATTAACTGCCTCTTGACTTTTTGGTGAGGAGAGGGGGAGGTCTTGTTCAGTCAGACTCTGCTCCCCACTGAGACAACTACTGACTAAATGTAAGGACTAGTGATCCAGTCTGAGCATCAACCCAAACTCTTGTATTTCTTTGTCTCTCATGTTCCCTGACTTTGCACTGGAAATGGTTGCCCTATAAAAATATGGAAACACTTGCATGAAATAATAAAGAATGAAATGAAAACCAAGGAAATATTGTATACAGTAGTAAAAAATAATATTATTTTGAAAAGTAACTGTGAATGACTGAACTATCCTTAGAATTATAAATATTCAGGGGCGGCTAGGTGGAACAGTGAATAGAGCACTGGCCCAGTGAATAGAGGACCTGAGTTCAAATCAAGCCCCAGACACTCAACACACACACACACACACAAACCAGCTGTGTGACCCTGGGCAAGTCACTTAACCCCAATTGCCCTCCAAAAAGAATTATAAATATTCAAATCAACTACAAAGGACCTATGAAAAAAGATGATGTTCACCTCCAGAGAAAGAAATGATAAATAGAATTATGCATAGTATGGTGGTGGTGGTGGTGGTGTGTGTCTGTGTGTTTGTGTGTGTGTGTATGTGTGTGTGTGTGTGTGTGTGTGTGTGTGTGTGTGTGTGTGAAATGGTGGTCTTCTCTACAGCAGAGGAGGGAAATAGGGAGGGAGACAGTTTGGAACTTAAAAAATAACAAAAGAATAAATAAAATTAAATTTTTAAAAAAGTCATAAAAGGGAAGAAGTTGAATCTATCAAAAAAAAAGCCCAACACTGATGCTCTGGGGTCATTAGTGTATCACAGAAATATTCATGTCCTCCCAGTTCCTACTGCCAAGGATCGTTCAGAATTAATTATGCTTAATTTTTTTTCCTGTCAGATCAGTGTGTGGTATTGTTGGCTCTCCCCACTTTTCCTGCAAAGTTGAAGGAGAGAATTTATTAAAAGTCAGCAGGGATAGCCACATTGGCAGAGTAAAAACAGGAACTCCACTCAGCTCTGGCTCCAACCAACTCAAATACCTATAAAATATGACTCTAAACAAATTTTAGAGCTACAGAACCTACAAAGTGACAGAGAGAAACAAATCTCCCACTGAAGGCAGCCTGGCAGGCTGACAGGAAGGATCTATTGCACCAGACTGGTAGCAGAGCACAGTCCTGAATGAGCCATTCTGGTCTGGCACTGGGGCAGCCTGACCAGCGGCACAGACTGGCCATGGAAGTGGACTTCAGGAGAGTGAATCACCAGCAACTATGGCTGTTTCCAGACTTCTCAAACCATAAACACCAAAGCAAAAGTAAAAGATCCCAGGGGGAGAGGGGGCAGACACACTGCAGCTGCTACTCTGTGCCTACTTCCAGAGCTACTGGCCTGCAGATTGTAGGGGGACCAAGCAACCATTCAGAAGGTAATTGCTCTTGCTTTGACCTTCTTGGATCTGGATCATAGTCTTGGTTGGTGGGCCTGGGGTGTGTGACAAGTGTACCAGAGCTTGGGCTGTCTAAACAGAGGGCACCCTCCTCAGATATCTGACAACATTTGCAAAAACTGAAGCTATTTGGGACATAGCTCTCTCCATTCTGAAAGCAGAGCTCTACCATGGAAAAGAGCTCAAAAGTTTAGTAATCAGATGGCAAGATGAGCAAGCAGAAGAAGCAAAATCAGACCATAGAATCCTTTTTTGGGGACCAAAAGGATCAAAACATAGAACCAGAAGAAGACAACAAAGTCAAAACCTCTGCATGAAAATCTTCCAAGAAAAATATGAACTGGTTATAGGCCATGGAGGAGATCAAGAAGGATTTTGAAAATCAAGTAAGAGAAATGAAGGAAAAATAGGGAAGAGAAATAAGAATGATGCAAGAAAATTATGAAAAGCAAGTCAACAGACTGCTAAAGGAGACCCAAAAAAATACTAAAGAAAATAACAACTTTAAAAATAGACTAATTCAAATGGAAAAAGGGGCCCAAAAAGCCAATTAGGAGAAAAATGCCTTACAAAGTCAAATTGACCAGATGGAAAAGGAATTTCAAAAACTCACTGAAGAGAATAATTCCTTCAGAATTAGATTGAAGTAAATGGAAGCTAATGACTTTATGAGAAAGCAAGATACTATAAAACAGATCCAACAAAAGAGAAGGCAATGTGAAAATACTTCATTGGAAAAACCAATGACCTGGAAAATAGATCCAGGAGAGATCATTTAAAAATTATTGGACAACCTGAAAGCCACGATCAAAAAACAAGCCTAGAAATAATCCTTCAAGAAATTCTGAAGGAAAATTGCCCTGATATTCTAGAACCAGAGAACAAAATAGAAATTGAAAGAATTCACTGATCACCTCTTGAAAAAGATCCCAAAAAGAAAACTCCTAAGAATATCATAGCAAATTCCAGAGTTCCCAGGTCAAGGAGAAAATATTACAAGCTGCCAGGAAGAAACAATTTGAGTATTGTGGAAACACAATCAGGATAACACAAGATCTAGCAGCTTCTACCCTAAGGGATCAAAGGGCTTGGAATATGATATTCCAGAGGTCAAAGGAGGTAGGATTAAAACCAAGAATCATCTACCCAGCAAAACTGAGTATAATGCTTCAGGAGAAAATATGGTAATTCAATGAAATAGAGGACTTTCAAGCATTCTTGATTAAAAAGCCAGAGCTGAACAGAAAATTTGACTTTCAAATGCAAGAAGCAAGAGAAGCTTGAGAAGGTAAACAGGATAAAGAAATCATAAGGAAGTTATTAAAGATGAACTATTTACATTCCTATATGGAAAAATGATAATTGTAACTCATGAAACTTTTCTCAGTATGAGGATAGTTGAAGGGAATATGTATGTGTATGTATATATATATATATATATATATATATATAACTACATACATATGTATGTCTAGGAAGGTGTATGTGTGTATAAATGCATATGTGAGTGTATGTATATGTGTGTGCATGTATACATAGAGGGCACAGAATCAGTTCAATAGGAAGGAATGATATCTAAAAAATAAAATTAAGAGGTGAGAGAGGAATATAATGAGAGGAGAAAGGAGATATAAATTATCTCATATAAAAGAGGCAAGAGAAAACTGTTATAATGGAGGGGAAGAGCAGGAAGGTGAAAGGGAATGGGTCAACTTTACTCTCATTGAATTTAGCTTAAGGAAGGAATAACATACACATTCATTTGAATATCTTACCCTACAGTAAAATTGGGGGAAGGGGCTAAGAGGGCAGATGATAGAAGGGAGGGCAATTTTGGGGAGAGGGCTGTTAGAAGCACATACATTTAAAAAGTGACAGGGTCAAAGTAAAAAATAGGCTAAGTGGGGGGTGCAACAGGATGGGGGGAAATACAGTTACTCTTTCACAGTATACCTACTATTGAAACGTTTTGTGTAACTACACATGTACAACCTTTATGGAATTGCTTATCTTCCCAGTGGGGGTTGGTGAGGAGGGAAGAAGGGAAAGAACCTGGAAATCCAAGTTTTAAAAACAAATGTTCAAAAAATTTGGTTTTTTTTTACATGCAAATGGGAAATAAGATACACAGACATTGGGGTATAGAAATCCATCTTGCCCTGCAAGAAAGTGGGGGGGCAGATTGGGCAGGATATAAGAGAGAGAACATTGGGGGAAATGGTATTCAGTAGGCTCACTATCATGGGGTGGGGGGGTAGAGGAAAGACGGAAAATTTTGTAACTCAAAATCTTGTGGAAATGAATGTTGAAAACTAAAAATAAATTTAAAAAAGAAGAAAAAAGTGGCTTATATCAATGAAGAGCTGATACTGTTCTGCTATTTATAATCTTAGGAAATTGTTTGGGTAATTGTAAAATTAAGTGACTTGCCCAGGGTCACACAGGTCATGTTACATGAGTCAGGACCCTAGCAATCTTGTAGGCACTTAATAATATTCGTTTAAAAAAATAAAAAAAAAGACAGCAGGGAAGCAAACCAACAGGACAAAGAGGTATTCAGCTGAGAGCTAACACTGGGTTAAAAAGGCTAACCTGCCAGTTATAATCACTTCTTGATTCTCTGACCTATTTTGGCCATCTGTCTGATCTCCTTCCTTGCTCATTCTCATAGAGCCTTGCCTCTATACTTCTGCATCCCCCTTAATAGGATCAAAGGATTTAAAACTAGAAGATAACTCTAGAGATTATCTAATCCATAGGTTCCCAAAGTGGGCAATGCTGCCTCCTGGGGAATGCTGGAATGGTGGTGGGGGGTGAGGTATATGGTGGCCTTAGGTGCAATCAAGGGGAATTGAATGAAAATAATGGGTCAATGGAAGCATAAGGAAAGAAGAGAAGAAATTTTTGAAAAACCATTCACACATGTTTTATCTGTTAGGTAACAGAGGTAAAGTCATAGTGATTACATTGTTTTCCAAATAAACACACAAAATACAAGTTATAACCATTCAGTGGTCAAACAGTTGACAGGTCTTACTTAGTAAGGAGAGAATGTCACACATTGTTAGGCAGTCCAACATGCATCAGTAGGGATACGTGAATGTAATGACTTATTTACAGTATGATACTATATGGTTACATGTTGCAATATTGTATCATCAACATTTCAATGCAGGACAACCCCACAAATTTACAATAAATTATTACATTTGAGATGCATTATTTTTTAATATTTCAAAATTTTTTGAATGATGTAAATTTCCAAAAGCCCTTTAAAGAGTTAAAGAAAATAGATTTCCATGGGGGACTCTGAGTAATTTTTTAAGTGGGTGGTAGGCCAAATAAGTTTGGGACTCTCTGATCTAATCCAACCATCTCATTTTGCAGTTTAGGAAACTGAGTCCCACAGAGGAAAACTGACTTATCCAAAGCACATAGCAGAGCAAGGATTTGAACCCCAGCTCTCTGACCCCAAGTCAAATATTCTTTCCCTTCTACCATAGACCCTCCATGTTGCTGACCTGCATTGACTAATCTTGAATCTTGTTTTGCATCTTGGAAGAAAGAACCAGTATCCACTCAGTGTTAGTACTCTAGTTACTTACTTACTTACTAAGTACTAATTTTTCTTATTGCTTTACTACTAAGAATGAGAGGTGTTATTGTGCATGGAGTAGAGCTGGAACTCCTTCCAATTTTCTGTGTTCATTTTTAGGACTTTTCCTTAATAGAAACATTTGTATAGGAGAAGTTCCGTTTCTCCTCTAGTCAACTCAGATGTCATAGGGGAAAGAAAAGAAAGAGTACAAGAAAAAAAAACTCTTTTTTTTCCACTGTAAAAGAGAAAAGAAATGGGCCTCATAATTTTGAATATAGAACATTATTGTACCAGAACAGTGTGGGCAATCCACAGCACCTAAAAATACCGTGCCTTATAGATAGTAGGCATGTAATAAATGATGTCAAATTAAATTAAAATTCAAATTTGTGATAATTCAAAAGGCAACATTGACTAAAATTTACCTTTATGTTATCTATGAGAAAAAGGGGGTTAGGAAGCAAATTAGTATTTTATATCAGTGTGTAAAGGGGCATATAAACTTTTTTTTTAAAGTAATTGGGGTTAAGTAACTTGCTCAAAGTTACATGGCCAGTTATTTCTGGGTGTGGTGCTGAGTATCTGAGCCCAGATTTGATCCCCAGGTCATCCCGACACTGGAGCCAGTGCTCTTACTCGCTGTGCTACCTGGCCGCCCTGGCATATAAACTTCTTAAGAAAACAAACTTCTTTTAGAAGCTCTAGAAACATAATTTAAAGATATTTGAGATGTAATTATAAAACTATGTGACCAGAGGCTGCTACAAGTGCATGCTAACAAAGGCTCATTTGTTTACTCATTAAGCAAAAATTTATTATGCACCTACTATGCTATGGGTACTGTATCAGGAGCTGAGGATAAAAATAGTTTCTGCTTTTGAAGTACTTATGTGAAGTACTGGGGGAAAGGAGGTACACAGGACATGTACACAGATAAATAAAAATATATATACCAATTAAATGTGAAGTAATTGGGGGAGGGTTTTAACTGAGACAATTGAAGTAGGCCTCCTGTGGAAAGTGTGAGTTGAACTGCATCTTGGAGGGAGCTTTGCAGAGGTAAGGAGGGAGAGCATTCAAGGAATGGGAAACAGCATGTGTAAAGATTCAAATATTTTACTTTTAGTGTTTGCTTTTAAATAGACAGAACCTAAATATCTCTGACAGTTTAAGGTGTTGGTGGATTTGAGAGGCAGCAAGGTGACACCATGGATAGAGTCAGTGGGACCTGAGTCCAAATCTGACTTTGAACACTTACTAGCTGTGACCCTGAGTAAGTTATTTAACCCCAATTGGCTCAAAAAAAATGCCAGTGAACCTGTATCTGATGTAATACCCTAGCCTATGTTTTTTAGATAAACTCACTTTTCACTGTGATCTTATTAAGGTCAGAAAGTGTGGTCTTATCTATATTTGTGTATCAACCATTTTGAATTCAACATAAGTATTCAATAAATATTTTCTGAATGGATTAATGAATGTATCCATCAAACTAGGTTTTTATGTAGATTGTCTTAGTGTATTTAATGGATGGGAGGCCACGGGCTTCACAGCATAACTCAGAAGATGAACCTTTTCACACCTTGCTTGTTGTATCTTTCCTCTCATTCCTAATTCCTATCTTGAGGTCTAACAGGAATCCAAGGACTAAGTATAAGCCTGTTAAAGGAAACTTTCTAGAGGCAAACAGTTCAATAAAAACATTTTCAATGGCAAATAGGATTTTAAAATTGCAGAACCATGAAGATAGTGTAATGAGGTCGAAACAGAGAAATCAGAAGGTATGAGTCATAAGGGAATTGGGGAAAAGGAGAGAGAATTTGGCAGGGTTTCACTAGCACTATCTAGGGAAGTAATGTTCTCATTGTACACAATAAATTTGGGATACATTAGAGAACAAAGGGCAAGTTATTTGACTACTTCTTGCTGAAAAAATATTCTTCAAGATCATCCTGATTCCAGGATTACCAAAGAGATTTAGTCCTTAATTTCAATTGCTGAGCACCTGGAACCATCTATATAGGCCATATGTACCCATCTCTTAAACCAAAACAATTTTCTTAATATTTTTTTCCAAGTTAAATTTAATTTTTAATCAAGAATTGGCTTTCTCTCTCCCTTCCAACCTCTCCTAAGCCTCTGCCATCGAAAAATAAAGAAAAACAAACTCTTATCGCAAATATATATAGACAAGCTAAAACAAATGTCCTCATGGGCAGTGTCCAAAAAGTAAAATTGTGTCTCGGACTGCACTAAGTACATCATTTCTCTATCAGGAGGTGGGTAGCATGTTTCATGAGTCCTCTGAAATCATGGTTGATCATTGCATTAACCAGAATTCCTAAGCCTTTCAAAGTTGTTTGTTAAATTATTCCCTTGCTTCTGCTTATATACTGATTATGAGATAGCCTAGTTCCTTTTGTTCATTCACTCATATTTTTGTCTTGAGCTAATTCCCTTTCTAATTTTTTCTTCTATACCTTTTATTCCTTTACCAGTATAATTTATAAAAACATGTATAACTCTTTCTTCAACTCTTCATTCTACTATTCCAAGGGTTCAAGAAGAAATTGTGCCCATGCTCTGTTTGTTTTTACTTCATTTGGAGTCTTTTGCTTCAGGGTTTGTCTTGCATTTCCCTATCACAATAATATGTTATTACAGTGGGATTCTATTATTTGTTTGCTCGTTCTTCCAGCCTGCCTATTGACTGTTAACTTGAGGTCTGAGCTCTGTGCACCATAGTAGGAAATATCTAATCTGAACTTGTGTCCTCTAGGCTTCTGCTGCTGTTGCATTCTTGGGGTATTGAGTGCATTATTTCAGAATTTTAGGGACAGGCTAGAGACCTGTATGATTTCAGTTCTCTGAAAGTGGTAGAATCCAGAACAAAATCTGCTTCCTGCCCTCCTAGTATGAGCTCTCCAATTGCCTGACCTGGATTTGGGTCTCAACAAAATATCTGTGGGTTTGTGTTTGGTTAGTGTTCTAGTCCAGTGGTGTCAAAGGACCCCATGCTGGGGGGAGAGATGGTTCCAGAGCTTCCCAGCTGACTGATAATAGTTGAGTCAAAGAGAAATGTACAAGAACAAAAATCAAACATGCCTCTCTAGGGCCAGGTGCATTCCATAATTTGACAATGCTTTGAAGTGTGGCTCAAAGCAGATTAAAATGGAATAGGGAGATATTAATCAAAAATAAATTTAAAAAATAACAGTAGGACATAGATAATGATAATATGATTTTTTCTAAGTCAATATGGACCATGCAGATATCCTTATGAAGTTTAGTGGTCCCTGTTTCTGTTAGTTATTATTTTGTAATTACCTCTACCCTCACAAGATCTAGCCTTCTATTGTAAATATATCCCGTATTTTGGTACACAAATTTGTCAAACTAAATTTCCTAAACTTGTAAGTCTTAGTGAAGATCCTCTGGACAAGAAGCGAAGTCATAAGGGTCTTCCCATAGGGGTCTGGGGTCTTCCAGACCCCAGAAGACTAGATGTGTTTTGGAATTATCCTCTACATCTGTCCCAGCCCATTTTGCTTTGTTTTAGTTATTTTACACCTGTTATTCCTTTCCTTTTCTTCTGTTAGGCTATTTTAGTGCATCACCAGAAAGTTCTGGTATCTGATAATTTTGACTTAAGTGTTTCTTCCTGTTTTGTTTTTAGGGTAAACTGGAAACACCTTGTGGTCTCTTTGCTTTCTTTTTTTTATTGTTGTTTAAGGAGTTATTCTTTAAGAAAAAGGAAGACCACCCAACACTTGCTTGCAAAACTTCCTTTTTGTGCTTTTTTTATCTCTATAATTGAAGTCACCTGGTACTACTGTGGCAACTCAAAGATGGATTAGCTTAGGAAAACCCAAAAGGAGGCCACATGGAGCTGAATTTAAGGATGGGATAGGAATTCTTAGAATAGAACAAATAGTCTAGAAGAATCCTTATTTGGTTGTGGATCTCTGATTAAGGATGCATAACTGAAGTCTAATACCAAATCAACTCCCAGGGCATGAGTTAGTCCGGTTATGTGTGTTCCCCTGATGTGAGCAACCCTACTTTCATGACAATATATTAGGCCAGGTTTGTTATCTAAATGAAATAGGCAAGCATGACAATAACAGAGACAACATCCAAATTCCTAGAAACAAAAGGTATCTATACTCACTGTCTCTACTTCCTATCCTCTTCCTCATACCCCTAACTTTTGCAATCTGGCTTCTACCTCACCACTCAATTGAAATTACTTTTAATTGCCAAGCTAATGGACTTTTCTTAGCTGTAATCTTTCTTAAATGCAACTGCTGCATTTGATACCACTGACCAGTCTCTCCTGTTGGACATTTTCCTGTTTTCATGACTCTCCTGGTTCTCCTCCTTCTCTTTTTCCTTTATTGGCTCTCCATCCTGATCACACCCCTACTTTTCCCCAGCCATCACCACTCATCTTGATTTCTGCTTTGCCACTGGACTTCGATGACTTTGGAGGAAAGAGTGAGGCTGATGACTTTGCACAGCTCTGCCTCACTTAAATATAATTCACAAACAAATTAAGACATCATCCTCATCACGTCATTGGTCCTCTTTGAAAAGGAAGAACAAACAACCCCTACTATTTGTATCCTCCAAGAGTCAGTCTAATGCCCCTTACTCTTCTCTCCATATATTCTTTCTTAGTGACCTCTTCATGCCCCATTGTCTTATTTATTATATCTAAGCCAGTGACTCCCACATCTATACACCTAATGTCTATTCTGAGTTCCATATCACCAACTGCCTATTGGACATTTTAAACTGGATAACCTGGAGATATCTCAAATGCAATAGGTTCAAGTTCAAACTAATCTTTTTTCTCTGGATCAACCCTTCTTCCAAGCCTCATCATTTCTGTCAAAGACAACACTAATTCTTCCAAGTCTCCTAGATTTGTGAGATTGGCATTTTCCTCAACTCATTCTTCACTACTTCGCATATCCAGTCAGTTGCTAAATCTTGCCATTTTCTATGTCCACAACATCTCTCACATCTGACCCCTCTGATTTATCCAGTTGACATATTAGCCAAGGTCCTAATTATCTTTCATCTAAATTATTCCCTCCTAATTATTCTCCATGCTTTCACAGAAATAGAGCTCTGAAGCCCTTTTTAGTTTTCAATCCTAACTCTACCATCATTTTTCAGATGAGAAAACTGAGGCCAAGAGAGATTAAGTAATTTACTCAAGGTAATGTCTAACATCCCTATTATACACAGAGCACAGGGCTTGATAGGCAAAGTGTAGAGAGAGAAATATAAAGTTCAGATAAGATAAGGTCTAAGCTCTCATACAATTTAATATCCAATAAGTAGAAATGACAAAACAAAAATATCTATAAAGCATAACTCTATATAAGAAGTGTATTTATAGAGAGACAAAACTAAATTCCAAGTGAGCACTGAGGTTTAAAAAAAAGTTTGGGTAAAGGGAAAAGTTAAAAAGTTGAAAGTTTGTTGTTGTTGTTTTAATTCTCATATTAAAAAAAAAAAACTGAGTAGAGAACAAGGTATCCAAGTAGTTGTTAAAAGCATCCAAAAGTATCCAGAATGTAGTATCCAAAAAGAATATAAATAAAGGGTTGCTAACTAACATGTATATATGATAAAGACAGAAATGTGAACAAGGAGGATAAAAACCATTGATATGACTCTTTGTTCCTCAGTTCTCCTTTGATTATAATCGAAATGAAACTGAACAAGAACAAAAATTTGAGAAAGTGAATTTTTTAAGCCTACACATCTTTTCAAAGCCTTTCATACCCCACTCAAAATAAATGTAGAACGTATATGTGATGACCAACTTTGATAGACTGGGCTCTTCTCAGAAATGCAAGGTTATAAGACAACTCCAAAAGATTCATGATGGAAAGAAATGTCTACATTCAGAGAAAGAACCACAAAGTTTGAATGCATATTGAAGCAAACTACCTGTTCTCTTTCTTTTTCTTGCTTGGTTTTGTTTCCTCTTTCCCATTTTCATTCCATTGGTTATAATACTTCTTTACAACTTGACTAATGTCTAATGGGAAAGCATATCCAGATCTTATACTTGATTGCATGCCACCATGGGGGAGGGGGAAGAGGAGGGGGAGAAAATTTGAAGCTCAAGGGATTGTGGAACTGAGTCTTGTAAACCAAGAGTAAACAAACAATAGTAAACAAATAAAGACAAAAAAATAAATGTAGAAGGCATAAAATAGCCATATCAGATTAAGTGGAAATTATAAGGGATTTCTAAACCTAAATCAAGTAGTTGTCTAAGAAAATGATCTTCAAATCAACATATGATCCAGACTGTCCCAGTGGCTGTACAGCGTAAAGGCATGTATGTAATTGTTCGGGACAATTTTCTGACTCCTACACCTTCCTCAATGGAAGCAGAAAACCTATAGATAGCCCCAAGGAACTGAAGTCCAAAAACTGATGGCAGAGAATATTTAATGACCACATGACTAGCAAAGGCACCCAAGAAAAAGACAAGGTGATTTCCAGAGGAGTAGGTGCACCACATGGAAAATTGTGATATCCAAAGAGCTATTGTTCTCTGTGTGAGCTCTCCCCCATTAGTGGTCTGCCTGGCATACCTATAATAGGCACTTAATAAATGTTCATTGAATTGATTTGAATTGAACCTGTGGGAATATGTGCTTCAAGTTTGCAGAAAGTTTGGGGAGGGGCAGGGAAATTAATTTGTTTTTTGTCATGGTATATATTATATTATTTGATCAAAGACTACTTTGTTGAAGCAGTAACATTTGAGTTGGTTTTTAAAAATCAGTAAGAATTCAATAAGTCAAAAGAGGAAGAATGGATATCTGAAAGTGTCAAAATCAAAAACTTAAAAATATATATGCACACATGTTGGAAAATAACCTAATTTTTCTATTCTTATATTTTAAAAATTGTAATATATTGAATATGCCAACTGATGGCACTAAAAAAAGGAGAAAGGAAAAATGTTAATTAATAATTTTGAAAAATGAAATAAGATTGTAGATTTAAGTTTGAAGAGAACACAGAAAAGTTGAGCAGTGTTAGAAATACCACGTTAAATGTGAAATATGCTTTAAAAAACAAGTTGTATTTAATGGAGATTCATGATTTTTTTTAATTACATGTGCTCATGAGAAAAACAAACACCTGAGGGAAAAAAAGAAAATATAGTGCATGAAATAACAAAGTAAGTATATTAGAATCAAATGAAATAATCATGATGTATTTGACTGATTTGCCACCAAATATGATTGGCATACATATAAACAGTTCTCAAGTGCATCTAAATCATGGTTTCAAGGAGTTTTGTATTTTTTATATCCATTTCAAATATGAAAACCTTTAAAAATATTACCAATTTTTAATGTTACAAATATTATGCTTTTATCTTTTGGGGTGATTGCTTTATACAGTTACAGTTGTGTGGTTTGTCCTTTGTTCTTGAAGAGGACCATGACATCAAGGAGATGATGACATGACTTGCAATTGACTTTGATTTGGGTGAGGGAGGTCACCAGCACAGTCACCACCCTCATTTCCTCTTCTAGAGCCATCTGAGTTCAATGGCTAGATATTGATCTGAATGACTGAAGATGGCCCAGGATGCATTGGGAGACCTTCCTTGGCTCTTTTAGGCTAAGGCCTTTTCAGGTTCTCACTTTGAGTGAGGTATCACTCATACAGTGAAAAAGCCTCTTTACTACATGAATCAAGGAATGGCCCCCCTAATATAAGAAAAAAAAATAAACTGGGAGGGGAAGACCCTGAGGGTTGCTGGGCAAAAGAGAAACAATTACTATTTACATTCACCCTGAGCCAAAATAAACATTAAGTGGTGCTTGGGAAGGAACCTATTGTTGTCCAATCCATGAGATTCAGATTTATGCAGGATATAAGCAGGAATCTTTGCTTTGTGTACAATAATGGCTAACAGAATTATACATAACACTTACTATTTTTTTAAAGCAATTTGGGTTATTTCTGGGTGTGGTGCTCAGTGTCTGAGCCCAGATTCGATTCCAAGTCATCCCAACATTGGGGCCGGTGCTCTTACTCACTGTGCTACCTGGCTGCCCCCATAACACTTACTTTTATGAGTGTTTAAACAGAAATATGTGCTAGGTAGCAAGAACCTTTTAACAGGGAGAGATGCAGCCATGAGATACCAGAGGCAGTGCTAGCTCTTTTTTTATCTTTGTTGTTATTCATATTTTATTTGTATTTTATTTGTATTTGTATTATTTATTTGTATCCCCAGTGTCTAGCACATAGTCAGGACTTAATACATTTTCGTTGACTTGCAAATTATTCTGATGAGGAGGAAATGCGGGACCTGCCAAAAAAGAGACTAATACAGATCTAGTAACTTATTTCTTTTCTGTTTTATTGAAGTCTTTTTATAGCAGTTATTTTGTGGTATACTTATTATACCTTCATCCCTACTCCCCAAACCATGCCTACCTATCCTGTTCATCTGTTTCCCCTGTTCTCCTCTATACATGTTCTGCGAGGGATGCAACCAGTATGCCAGGGGCTTTTTTTTTGGTGTTAATGATAATATATATATATATATATATATATATATATATATATATATATGCATGCATATACACACACACACATATATGTATATATATACATATATATATATGTAAACATTTTATATTAAAACTTTGAATTCCAGATTCATTCCCTTCCTCCCTTGTCACCCACCTTTGCTGGGAAGATAAGCAATTCGGTGTAGGTTGTACATGTGTAGCTTATGCAAAATATTAACATAGTAGATATATTGTAAAAGCCTGACTATATTTTCCTCCCTCCTATCCCACCTCCCACCTGTTCTATTCTCTACTTTGATCCCATCCCTTTACAAAAGTGGGTGCTTCCAACTTCCCTTCCCCACAGCCTGCCCTCCCTTCCATCAAGCCCCCTCTCATGCCCTTACCCCCTACTCTCTTGTAGGGTGAGATACCCTATTTAGTGTGTATGTCATAACCTCCCCAAGCCAAATTCAATGAGAATAAGGTTGACCCATTCCCTTTTGCCTTCCTACTCTTCCCCTCCATTGTAGCCATTTTCCATTTCCTCTTCTATATAAGATAGTTCACCCCATTCTGTCTCTCCCCATATCCCCTCATTATATTCCTCTCTCAACTCTTAATTTCACCTTTTAAGTATCATCCCTTCCTATTAAATTGATCCTGAGCCCTTTATCTATGTATACCTGTAAACATATATACACACATTCACATATGTATTCATACGCCCATATACCCTCCGATATAGAAACACATACATATATTTCTATTCCCTTCAACTATTTTCATATTGAGAAAAGTTTCATCAGTTACAATTATTGTGTTTACATGTAGGAATATTAATAGTTCAACTTTTATAAGTTCCTTATGATTTCTTTTCCCTGTTTAGCTTCTCATGCTTCTCTTGCTTCTTGTATCTGAATGTTAAATTTTCTATTAAACTCTGGAATATCACATTTCAAGCCCTTCAAACCCTCAGCATAGAAGTTGCCAGATCCTGAGTTATCCTGATTGTGTTTCACAATATTCAAATTGCTTCTTCCTGGCTGCTTGTAATATTCTCTCCTGGGAATTTTGGAACCAGGCTATAATATTCCTAGGAGTTTTCTTTTTGGGATCTTTTCCAAGAGGTGATTGGTGGATTCTTTCAACCTTTATTTTGCCCTCTGGTTCTAAAACATCAGGGCAGTTTTCCTTGAGAATTACTTGGAGGATGATTTCTAGGTTCGTTCTTTGATTGCGGCTTTCAGGTAGTCCAATAATTTTTAAATTATCTCTCCTGGATCTATTTTCCAGGTCATTGGTTTTTCCCATGAGATATTTCACATTGCCTTCTATTCTTTCATTTGTTTTATATCTGTTAACAGCATCTTGATTTCTCATAAAGTCATTAGCTTTCATTTGCTCCAATCTAATTCTGAAGGAAAGATTCTCCTCAGTGAGCTTTTGTGATTCTTTTTCCATCTGGCAAATTCGGCTTTTTAAGGCATTCTTCTCCTCATTGCCTTTTTGAGCCTCTTTTGCCATTTGAGTTAGTCTGTCTTAAGGTGTTATTTTCCTCAGTCAGGCTGTTGCCTCTCATTTCATAATTTTCTTGCATCATTCTCATTTCTCTTCCCAATTTTGTCTCCACTTCTCTTATTTGCTTCTTGAGGTCCTCTATGGGCTGTAACCAGCTCGTATTTTTCTTGGAAGCTTCTGGTGCAGGAGTTCTGACTTCATTGTCTTCCTCCCTTTCCATGCTTTGATCCTTTTTTTTCCAAAAAATAGGAGTCTAATGTTGGATTGCTTTGCTTGGTTTACTTCCTTTACCTGGTCATGTTGCCACTCAATTTCTTGACTTTTGGGCTTTTGCCACAGTAGGACTCTGCCACCAGATGGGGGAGCTTTGCTCCAAATGCTGGGGTTTTCTCAGCTGCCAGAGGTATTAGTTGGGTGCCCTCTCTGAAGCCTCCACATGCTCTGGCAAGCTGGTTGCACACCCTGGGACCTCCACCCTAGACTGCAATCCAGATCCAAGCAGGTTAAAACAAGAGTGATTATCCCTCAGACTGGTCGCTTGGTCCCCCTACACTCTGCAGGCCAGGAGCTGAATCTGACAAATGGGATCACAGAGAGTCAGACACTACTGAAAATGATTCAACAATAGCAACAATAAATGGTTAAATACAAGGTAGTGGGGGGGGGGGTGCACAGCACTGGCAATAGGAGAGAGATGGAATCAAGGGTCTAATATAGAAGATGGTAAAAAAAAAAAACTGCATCTAAAAGAGAAGAGGACCTCCATGAGGTAGAAGGAAAGAGGGAATGCATTCCACAAAGAAGGAAATGCCATTGTCAAGGCATAAATATGGGAGATGTTCTATCCAGCGTAAGGAATAGAAGACAGTTTGGCAGGATTGTAGAGTGTGAGAGGGGGAGTCATATCACAAAAATGAGCTCTTAGAAAGAGAGGCTAGGTCTTGAATGAGTTTCTCTTTTATTCTAGAGGAAACAGGGAGCCACAGAAGTTGGCTGACTAAAGGAATCTTTTCATCAGGTTTGAGACCAAGAGTCTCAGAGTTGCCTGGGCACAGACAAAGATTAAATGACTTCCCTATGATCACACAGGCAGTACTACCATAGAGAAGACTTAAGCCATGGGTACAATCAATATGTCTAATTCAAATAGAAATGGGCTCTTTACACAAGACACAGTAGTCAATAGCAATCAACTATTTGATAAAGTCAAAGACCTCAACTTCTGGGATAAGAACTTGCTATTTGACAAAAACTGTTGGGAAAACTGGAAAATAGTATGGCAAAATGGCATAGACCAACATCTGACATTGTATACCAAAATGAGTCCAAATGAGTACACTGTTTAGATATAAAGGTTGATACTATAAACAAATTAGGGGAGCAAGGAATAGTTTATCTGTCAGATTTATGGAAAATGGAAGAATTTATGACCAGATGTAGCAGTAAGCACCCCGGCATCCCCAGGGTGGCTGCCAACACAGATTCTTAGATTTGCTTTTCTAAAGGAAAGCAACTCAAAATGGGTTAACAATCTTGCTTTAATCAATCAACATATATTGTTTGCCTAGCTCAGGGGAAAAAGGTCAGCACCCTGAACTTCAGAATATACAGAAGTTACAAGCATAAGTTACAAGAACATTTCAGCAGACAGGCTTACAAACTGTCCAACCATTACATACATCCATACCTAATCACAGTTACCAGAGAGGGAAGCATCAACATCTGGGTTTTCAAAGCCGAGGGGCTCGCAACAGCTGCCCAGAGTCTCATCTGGTCAAATCACACAACACTTCTCAAAGTGAGCCCCACAGCAAAGCCTCCCATCAGGGCTTATATAGCCTTTTCCTGGCTCAGAGAATGTAACAACCCTCTTGACCCACTGCCCAATCACAAAGCACCAAGGTATGGGAGTTCCTGAAAAATAAGCCTCCCACCACAGGCTCCATGTGCACTTAACCTAGGGTCAGGGAGGATCTTAAAATTTTACATTCCTATAACACCAGACAAGAGATAGAGAATGTTATAAAATGCAAAATGGATAATTTTGATTACATTAAATTGAAAAAAAAATTGCACAAAGTCAATATAACCAAGATTAGTTGGGAAGCAGAAAACTGGAAAAGAATTTTTATAGCTAGTGTCTCTGATAAAAGCTTCATTTCTAAAATATATTGAGTCAAATTTACAAGACTACAAGTCATTCCCCAATTGAGAAATGGTCAAAGACTATGAGCAGGCAGTTTTCAGAGGAAGAAATTAAAGGTATCTATAGTCATATGAAAAGATGCTCTAAATCACTATTGATTAGAGATGCAAATCAAAATAATTCTGAGGTACCACATTACACATATCAGACTGGCTAGCATGACAAAACAATAACATGATAAATGTTGGAACACAAATTCGTTGTTGGTAGAGTTGTGAGCTGATCCAGCCATTCTGGCGACCTATTTAGAACTATGGCCAAAGGGCTCTAAAAGTGTGCATACCCTTTAACTCAGCATAATACCACTTCTAGGTCTGTATCCCAGTGATCATAAAAATGGGAAAGGGACCCACATGAACAAAAATATTTATAGCAGCTCTTTTTGTGGTGCCCAGAACTGGAAATTGAGGAGATACCCATAAATTAGGGAATGGCTGAACAAGTTGTGCTATATGAATGTAAAGGAATACTATTTTGCTATAAGAAATGATGAACAGGTGGACTTCAGAAAAACCTGGAAAGACTTATATGAACTGATTCTGAGTGAAATGAGCAGAACCAGGAGAACACTATACACAGTAACAGCCATAGTATGCAATGACTGACTTTGACAGACTTAGCCATTCTCAGCAATGCAAGAACCTAAAACAATTCGAAAGGAGTCATGATGGAAAATGACATCCACATCTAGAGAAAGCTATGGAGTATGAATGCAGAGCGAAACAGACTATTTTCTTTTTTGTTTTGTTTTATTTTTTTCTTTCTTGTGATTCCTCCTATTCATTCTGGTTCTTCTATAAAGCATGACTAATGTGAAAGTATGTTTAATGGGAATATATGTATAGAGCTTATATCAGATTGCATGTCATCTTGGGGAGAGAGGATACAATTGGGGAAGAGAAAATTTAAAACCTATGAAAGTTAATGTTGAAAACTAAAAATAAATAAATCAACATTTTTTAAAAAAGGAAATGGGCCTTTGCTGGCAGCTTGACTTAGAAAACCACATATTAACATTATCTATGTTCTATTATATTTTTATTTCATTAAATATTTCACAAATACATGTTATTCTGGTTGGGTTGAACTGGAGAGTGTATTGTAGTCCCCATACTTGAAATTTCTGTGTTTTCTTCACCCTTTACGTTTCTAGATTGAGTATGAGACATATGAGACATACATACATACATACATACATACATACATACATCAACCCTCACTCACTCAAATGCAAGTCAACTGCAAGTCATGTCATCATTCCCCTGATATCATTGTCCTCTTCAAGAATGAAGGACAAACACAACAACAACAATACATACATACATACATACATGCATGCACACATGCATACATACATACATATGCACACACATACACACACTGCCATGAATTCTGGGAATCAAATAAGCGAGTTGTTATGAGATGGAGGTACAATTTAAAAAACAAAATAGAATAGTCTCTGACTTTAGCCCTTATGCAAGGGTCAGCAAATCAATGCTACAATTGTCCTCAAACAATAAACATTTCACACAAGGAATTACTTGGATATTTCAAAAGATTTCTCACTTTATTGGTCTGAGGACTTCATCTTCCAACATAGAATGTAATTCTTACATGCTTCAGTAGATGGTCTAAAGCAGACGTGGCCAAAAATTGTTTGAAACCAGGTGTCCAATCTTCTTGTGAGAAGCTTCTCTATGCTCAGCAAGGCCAGGATTCAGACAATTAGTCCATTGGCTATACCAGAAGTGTATCTTATTTGGTAGGAACTCACCAGGAATTGTGTTCCTCCTATAGCCTTCAAAAGACACCAGGCTGAACCAATGGAGTAATAATAATAGCTAGGAGTTATATAGTGCTTTTAGGTTTGCAAAGCACTTCACATGTTAGCTCATTTGATCTGTGCCATAACCCTGGGAGTTAAGGGCTAATATTAGTCCCATTTTGCATATGTGGAAACTAAGGCCGAGGAAAGTTAAGTGACTTAGCCAAGGTCACATAACTATTTTTCTTAGGTCTAACTTAAATTTCAACATTATCCACTGTGCCTCCTAGCTGAGTAGTACTCTGTAAGGACTCTGGGGGTAAAAGAGAGTCCTACTATTAGAGTCAGGAGAGACCTGGGTTTGAATTCCAGTTCTTAGACTATGTCAGCAATGGTGCTAAGCAAGTCACTTCATGTCTCTTAGCTTCAGTTTCTTCTTCTGTAAAACTAGTCAAAAAAATATTTTCACTGCCTACCCCAAATCTGATGTAAAAAATATTTTCTTTTCTTAGATCTTAAAGTAATATAGAAAGGTAAGCTATTATAAACTGGACCCCTGTATTCATTCTCTTCCCTTCCCAATGATGTAAATATGTTTTTGAAAGTACCTCCCCAACTCTTTGGAGAGACTCACAGGGAAACAAAGGAAAATGTTATTTCATGTTTTTATATTCAATGTCATTCAACAGTAACTACTAGGGACAAAGCAATGCGCTATTTATTCATTGTGGCATAATTTAGGTAAATTAAGACACAGTGCCTGCCCTAAGGGAACTCAAGATGGAATAGAACACCATGAGTAATCATTTTTTCTGATAGGAAAAAATGGAGAAAATTGCTGTTTATACAATGAAGAAATTTAGACAATGTTGAAGGAACTCTGCGCTTTGGGAGGGAGCACCCACGTCAGTGAGAGCACAGAGCTGTCAGAGTGACCAAGTATCAGTGAAAACCTATCCACACTTCCTCATCCTGTGTAAGTTCTTGTCCATGTCCTCACAGAACTCCTCCCCAGGGAGGTCCATTCATTGTGCTAAGAGTCTTTCTCTAGATCTCTCAACATTTTCTGGATACCAGAATTCTAGGAGGATTGACATATTGAAAGACAGCTTAGGGCTTAGCCTCTCCTCAACCACCCCCCAAATAAACTAGTGGAATGCTAAAAAAAAATGCCACGAATATTATCATGATAAAACCAAATTCAAAAGGTTAATTCTTACATTCCGAAACAACAACAAAGGTCAGCTTATCAGTCTCTTGCTACAGAAGCCCCCACCCCTGACAGCTTCTCCTCCACCCCATAGCCTGTAGCCACATTGACTCGAAATGGTCCAGAATCCCTCGTGGTTTCTGGAGTTTTCAGTCTGTAAGGTTGGAATTGACTCCCTGGTAGTTTTCAGAAGGACCATGTTCTCAGGAAAGGTTGAGGTCTTACATCCCCTCGTGCCTCCCCAGCCCCCCAAAAAAGAAATCAAAGTAGTTAATCTTTTGGTAGAATACATTGGGAACCCTGTTTCAAAGGAAATTTGGGGTTTGTGACTCAGTCTATCTATGGGCTCACAAAAAGGGAATAAAAGCATTAGTTGTGGAAGAGTATGTAAGCTAGAAAGGGAGACAGTGTAGGAGTGAGGGGGCAAAACTATAACTGCCCAGGAGATCTCCATAGACAGAATTAAGTGTCTATAGACTCAAACTTATTAGAGTAAAACAAGATACATAGCTTTCTTGCATTGTGCCAAGACTAGAAATAGAGATAGAAGTAGAAATAGAAGTCTATATTTGGAGGTATAGATATACAAATCTAGATATTATATGAATATTTTTTATTCTTGATTTCCTTTTATTAATTTTTGTTATATATGGCGGTCAAGGTCATTTCTCCATGCTAGAAGGTTATTGAGTCAACTACAAACTTGTCTCATTGGCTGTGAAAATTTACCTAAGCCTCAAACATTCCTCTGATAAGAAACCAAAATTGGAGTTGAGGCTTTCATTAGTAATTTGACTTATTTTATTTAAGGAAGGATTCTTTTTAATCAAATAAATCTCCCTTCTTCAATCAGACCATTGTGAACCCTCTAACAGTAGTTTAATATGTAACCTAACTTAGTTTACCTATAGAATCTGTTTAACCAAATTTATTTTATTAGGGAATCTATGAGATTATGACTCTTTGGAACTAAGTCTGTTCAACTCTTATAACATTGAAGGAAGGATGAGATTATGAATCTGTCTTTTTGAAACTTTTATAGCCTGAAATAACATTAAGTGATTGTAATATGTAAAAAAATTCATTTCTCTGATGTAATTTTCTCTATAAAAGGGTTTATCAGAAAATACAGTCTTTGTTCAGGGTGATTGTAATGGGAATGTAAATTTTAAAGATATTCCCTGCCCCTAGGCTAAAGTGCACCAGGAGCCTGGGGTGGGAGGCTTGTTTTTCAGTAGATACTTTTTGATTGGCCAGTGGGTCCAAAAGGTTGTTACATTCTCTGAGCCAGGAGAAGGCTATATAAGCCCTGATGTGTAGCTTTGTTTTGGGGGGGCTCACTTTGAGAGGTGTTCTGTGATTTGATCAGATGAAACTCTGGAAAGCCATTGTCCAGAGCCCCCCGGCTTTGAAATCCAGATGTTGTTTGGTATGGATGTAATGGTTGGACAGTTTGGAAATCTGTCTACTTGATCTGTTTCTGTCTTGATACTTCTGCCTGTATACTTTGAAGTTCGGGGTGCTGACTTTTTCCCCCTGAACGAGGTAAACGATATATGTTTGATTGATTAAAATAAGCTTGTTAACCCATTTTGACTTGCTTTCCTTTAACAAAGCAGATCCAAGAACCTGTGTTGGCAGCAAACCCTGAGGACACTTGGGGTGCTTGCTGCTACAGTGATTTTGTTCTAAATCCTGAAGCTTTGCTTAAGCAAAATAAAACCTAGGTTTTTACCTCTATAATTTCTGCACTATGGTATATTTATTTCAGCAGCAGTAACCTACCACATGAATGTAAAGAGGAGATATTTCTCTGTAACAAACAATATATAGATATCTATAAATAGTACTCCTCCATATTACCATACTCCACAAAGCTCTATAAACTGTATAGATCTCTCTCTCTCTCTCTCTCTCTCTCTCTCTCTCTCTCTCTCTCTCTCCCCTCCTTCTCCCTCTCCCTCTCCCAACACACCAATTCCAAGGCACCAATGTATTTTGTTTCACTCTAATAAACTTGACTCTATAGACACTTAATTCTTCAACTTCCTTGGGATGATTGCAATTGTGGGATATGTGTGTGTGTGTGTGTGTGTGTGTGTATGAACAGATACATACACATCAGGAACCTGGAATATGAGGTTTTAAGAAATAACTGTGTTTATTCTCATTGAGATGTCCCTGACAGTGGAATGTACTTCATGACTTATGAATGGCTGCTGAAAAGCTTCTGCACTCCAAGAGGACAAAATATTACTGATCTCATTAACCCTCAAATCTTGTGGCTGCAGGTACTACAGGAGTCTTCACTAGGCTGTGACCAACCCTCCTGCCATGCTCCATCACACTTCCAGACCACTTCACTTGGTTAATAACCTAATGGATGGTGAGATACACTGAGAGAATTGATATTACAAAAAGCAGTTGCCTTCCTAGGAAGGGCTGCCTGCTTTCTTGGCTTTTAAGTTGTCATGAAAATCATCATCAGGCTGTATCAAGCTTGTGAAACTCAGGACAACCAAATCCTCCAAACAAGAGAAGGAGCACAAAGATAAGAGTGAGGACAGGGCTGAGCTTAGGTTGCCAAGAGGCTGAAGAATGGATCAGGATAAGAGAGAGGGAAGGAAGGATGGAACAAATGAGAACTCTGAATAGACATTTGCCTTCAGGACATCCGCTGTCTAGTATAAGATGTATCATTTAGAAATTTGAATTCAGTCTTAATTTCTTTTGTTGTTATGAAGTTAACAAATGTCAATATGAGCACTTCACTTTACAAAGAATCAAAAGAAGATTGTATATGAAACTGTGAATCCTCACTATATCCAGCTTGTTTTGAAGTACATAATAAATTCAACATATTAGTTTCAAAGCTGTTCTGCCTGTCTGTGCCTCTCCTTGAACTTCATTCTGTTCTTTTCTGTTCAATGAATTTATATACAATAAGTTGAGGAACTCTTATAAAACTTTGGAGAAGAGAATCAGTAGCTTTGAAACAAATATATTTTTTCACAAACAATGGAACCATGTCTCTTACACAGGATACCTGCCTTGATCACAATGGGACCATGAATCTCACTAATAGTATCAAATGAATGTTTTTATAACACTAAACTAGAGGTTAGAGACTCTTCATTCACTAGACGATGATCAGATAATTCTCAGGACACTTTTTAACATTTCATTTTGCGCACTGAAATCAGATGAGAGTTTACTATCCATTTGGACTATCCTCAGATTTATGTTCAACAGAAGATTGCTACCTTGTCAATTCTTGTTTCTTCATTTTGCATGTAAGTAATTGGAAAATGGACTTGAATAGCTTAATTCTAGCAGGATTGTGTGGGAAGAGTCTCCTCTACCCCACTCCCTCCCAGTGACCAAGACAATTCTGAATGAACAATCCAGTCAGGGGATGCATAAGGAAAAGATACACTGGAAAACATTTCTTTCACCTTCCTTTTTGATAAAATAAATACTGTTTTTCTCTGTTCCCAAATTTTTTTTGTTTTTTTCACAAACAGGAAGCCCATAGAAAATTTGAAAAAGATATAAGACAGCTAATTACAAAAGCTTTTATGAGTACACAGCTTCCTAGCAATGTACTGGAGTACATTTCTCTAACCCATTCACTCCCATCCCCAGAAGTCAAAGCCTAGAGACTGAAAAAAAGTATCTTAGAAAGAGGGTGGAACCCACAAGAAAGAAACTATAGATGTGGAAAATAGAGCTAAATCAAATAGCTTCTTTTTCTCTCTGGAACCAAGGTCTTAAACATCGCTCTCTGCCCCTGAAGGACACAGACCTCATTCTAGCCTCATGATCTTAGAGAAATGGTATCAAAGGCTGAGGAAAGGGGATGATAGTACCAGATCCTCAGAAGAGCAAAGATTGATTTTTAAAAGTAAGTTTATAATAAGGACACCATAAAAATAATTGAATTGCTAAAGACAGATGAACTCTATCAGAAGGGGAGAGTGAATAATAGAAGAAAAGAGACATTGGATTAGTACTTTGAACCAAAAGGAACTGAGTCAAAATTACCTAAGGTAAAGGAAGCTTTATATCAAATCACAAAGCCACCTGAATCAAGAATGAAAAAAAACTGCAAGAAACTCCAAAACTGTTCAGATGCATAATCATTGGATTAAATGAAAAAAAGGAATTGAGAGGAATTAAGAGCTCTCAAGAAAGAAATCAGCAAGTGTATTTAGCATGTAAAGAATCTAGAAAAAAAAGAAAGAGCCTCCATAAGAGTATATTATTTGAAATAAAAAATGAAAGAATTTGAAGGTAAAAATGTGTAAAGTAGAAAATAATAAAACAACATTATTAAAAAAAAAAAAACCAAGAATGTTGGAAGAACATGAGATCTCTGCCAAACAAGAATACTTCACTAGAGTATCAGATACAAAAAGAGAGTCTAAGGATTATAGGAACTTAAACCAAAATCAAAAAATCACAAAAACATTAATACTTTATTTATAGGAAACCATACCCAAAAAATAGAATAGAAATATTGGATGAAGATGGCAGAGATGATGAAGATGGTCATGGGAAATGTGCAGAACACCAACAGAAAGAATCTAAACTTTAATTCAAGAATAAATGACACAATTATATTTCATAACTAGAAGAAATTTTTAAAACATTGAATGGATACTAATAGAGGATATGGACTATCCATTACTGTCTCATCTGTTTCTGATCTTCATCTCCCCCAAAAGGTTCTTCCTTCACAATTCTAATATGTTTCCATCATTAACCATTTGTGAATCATGAAATAGTAGTCTTCTAAGAGTAAAAGTTATATCTAAGAAGGCAAAAAACGCAGCCATACAATATCATAAGAAGAATATCACTCTTAAAAAGATGGGCCAAAGAATCTATATGTACAAAATTTTTATAGCAGTTCTTTTTGTGGTGGTAAAGACTTGGGAGTTGAGGAGATGCTCATCAGTTGTGGAATAGCTGAACAAGATGAGGTATATGATTGTGATGGAGTACCAATGGGCTATAAGATATGACAAGGGCAATGGTGTCAGAAAAATATGGGAAATATTTATCAACTGATACAAAGTTAATTGAGCAGAACCAGGAGATCACTGTACATAGTAATAGTAATATTATAGTGATGATCAACTGTGAAAGAATTAGCTACTCTGATCAATATAATGATCAAAGACAATTCCAAAAGACTGGTGATGAAAAAATGCTATCCACCTCCAGAAAGAACCAATGAACTCTGAGCTTTCAACTGAAGTATAATTTTTCTTTCTGTTTTTTTTTGGCAATACAACTAATGCAAAAATATGTTTTGTATGATTTCACATGTATAATTGATATCCTATTGCTTGCCTTCTCAGTGGGTATAGGAGGGTTGGGAGGGAGAGAATCTTGACTCAATTTTTCTAAAGAATATTAAAAATAAGTAAATAATAAGTTAGTTTTGAAAAAATAAAAAAGATGGGCCTTTGTCTCAGTAGCAACCCCCAAAGCAATTTGCCATATTATTTTCATCCTGATGGACTCTGCAAAACAGTCATTCTATAATTTAAGGCTTTCTTAGGGTACCAGAAAGGATAACTGACTTGCCTATGGTCACACAAGTAGTGGATGTCAGATGACCAGCAGCTATGGTGGTTTCTAGAATTATCAACCCATAGATGCTAAGAACAAAGTGAGAGATCAGTGCAGTGTGGACTTTGGGATCCAGTAGTTGGGAGTGCAGTTAGCCTTTATCCCCTGGAGGGAAAAGCCACTGAGGCTCGGGGGCGCTGCTACGTGGCAGCTTCAGGTCCTGGCCTGCAGACTGCAGGGGGACCAAGGAACCAGTATGAGGAGTAATAGCTTTTGCTTTAACCTGCTTGGATCTGGATTGAGGTCTAGAGTGGAGGTCCTGGGGAGTGTGACCAGCTTGCCAGAGCATGTGGAGGCTTAAGAGAGGGCACCCAAATAATACCTTTGGCACCTGAGAAAACAACACCATTTGGTATGAAACTCCCCTGTCTAGTATCAGAGTTCTACTGTGGCAAAAAGCTCAAAAGTCAAGAAATTGAGTGGCAACATGAGTAAACAAGGGAAACAAAGCAAACAGAGGAATCCAACATTAGATTCCTATTTTGGGGACAAAAAGGATCAAAGCATGAAACAGGAGGAAGAAAAAGAAGTCAAAACTCCTTCACCAAAAACTTCCAAGAAAAATACAAGGTGGTTACAGGCCATAGGGGAGTTTAAAAATATTTTGAAAACCAAATAAGAGAAGTGGATGAAAAATTGGGAAGAGAAATGAGAATGATACAAGGAAATTATAAAATGAGAGTCAACAACCAGATTGAAAAAAAATAACACCTTAAAAAATAAACTAACTCAAATGGCAAAAGAGGCTCAAAAAGGCAATGAGGAGAAGAATGCCTTAAAAAGCCTAATTTACCAGATGGAAAAAATCTCAAAAGCTCACCGAAGAGAATCATTCTTTCAAAATTAGATTGGAGCAAATGAAAGCTAGTGACTTTATGAGAAATCAAGATACCATTAAATACATCCAAACAAATGAAGAAAAAGAAGGCAATGTGAAAATATCTCATTGGGAAAATCACAGACCTGGAAAATTGATCCAGGAGAAATAATTTTAAAATTATTGGACTACCAGAAAGCCAAGATCAAAAAAAGAACCTAGAAATCATCCCTCAAGAAATTCTCAAGGAGTCAAGATGGTGGAGTACAAGCAGGACCTCCGCACTGCTCCAGATTGCACCTTCCCCAATCCATGAAAAAGGGGACTCTAAACAATCTTTGGAGCTGCAGAACCCACAAAATGACACAGAGAAGCTAACTTCCCACTGAGGACAGCCTGGCAGACCAGCAGGAATAGGCCAGCTCAGCACTCTTGGAGCCAAGCCCAACCCCATGCCAAGGCTTTAGCCCTAGGGAGAGCCTGATCAGCCACCAGCTGGAGGGACCCCAGGTCAGCAGCAGCTGTGGCCATTTCCAGATTTGTCAACACATAGATGTGAAGGACAAAGTGAGAGGTCAATGCACTCTGGACTTCAGGACCCAGTAAGTGGGAGTGCATGGCTTTTTCCCCTGGGGCAAGAAGTCACTGAGACGCTGGTACAGCCAGCCAGTACTATATGGCAGGTTCATCTCCTGGCTTGCGGAGTGCAACAGGACCAAGCACCAGTATGAGGGGTAATTGCTCTTGCTGTAACCTTCTTGGATCTGGACTGCTATATAGGGTGGAGGTCCTGGGGTGTGTGTCCAGCTTGCCAGAACATGTGGAGACCTAAAAGAAGACACCCATCTAATACCTCTGGAAGCTGAGAAAACCCCAGAGTTAGGGACGAAATCTCCCCTGTCTGGTGGCAGACTCCTACTGTGGCAAAAAGCCCAGGGGTCAAGTGACTGAGGGGCGACATGACCAAGCAAAGGAAACAAAGAAGACATAAGATTCCATCATTAGACTCCTATTTTGAGGACAAAAAGGAGCAAACCATGGAACAGGAGGAAGACAGTGAAGTCAGAACTCCTGCACCAAAAGCTTCTAAGGAAAATAAAAGCTGTTTAATGGACATAGAGGACCTTAAGAAGCAGATAAGAGAAGTGGAGGAAAAATTGGGAAAAGAAATGAGAACAATGCCAAAAAATTACAAAATGAGAGTCAACATACTGACTGAGGAAAATAACACCTTAAAAAATAGACTAAATCAAATGGCAAAAGAGGCTCAAAAAGGCAATGAGGAGAAGAATGCCAAATTTACCAGATGGAAAAAGAATCTCAAAAGCTCAATGAGGAGAATCATTGCTTCAGAATTAGATTGGAGCAAATGGAAGCTAATGACTTTATGAGAAATCAAGATGCTATTAAACAGATCCAAACAAAGGAAAGAATAGAAGGCAATGTGAAATATCTCATGGGAAAAACCATTGACCTGGAAAATAGATCCAGGAGAGAGAATTTAAAAATTATTGGACTACCTGAAAGCCATGACCAAAGTAAGAACCTAGAAATCATCCTCCAGGAAGTTCTCAAATGAAAACTGCCCTGATGTTTTAGAACCAGAAGGCAAAATAGAGGTTGAAAGAATCCACCGATCACCTCCTCAAAAAGATCCCCAAAAGAAAACTCCTAGGAATATTATAGCCAGGTTCCAAAATTCCCAGATCAAGGAGAAAATATTACAAGCAGCCAGGAAGAACTATTTGAATGTTGTGGAAACACAATCAGGATAACCCGGATCTGGCAGCTTCTACACTGAGGGATCGAAGGGCTTGGAACATGATATTCCAGAGGTCAAAGAAGCTGGGATTAAAACCAAGAGTCACCTACCCAGCAAAACTGAGTATCACGTTTCAGGGGAAAATATGGTAATTCAGTGGAAAAGAGGACTTTCAAGCATTCTTGCTGAAAAATCCTGAGTTGAATAGAAAATGTGACATTCACATACAAGAAGCAAGAGAAGCAAGACAAGGTAAACAGGGAAAAGAAATCATAAGGAACTTATCATCATTGAACTATTAACATTCCTACATGAAAAAATAGTAATTGTAACTTATGAAACTTTTCTCAGTAGTTGAAGGGAATAGAAATATATACATATATGTCTTTGTATGAGAGTATATGGGCATATGAATACATATGTGAATATTTTGCATATATGTTTACAGGTATACATAGATAGTGGGCACAGGACCAATTTAACAGGAAGAGATGATACTTAAAAGTTGAAATTAGGTGAGAAAGGAATATAATGAGAGGAGATGGGGAGAGACAGAATGGGGTAAACTATCTCATATAGAAAGGCAAGGGAAAATGGTTACAATGGAGGGGAAGGCAAAAGGGAATGGGTCAATCTTATTCTCACTGAATTTGGCTTGGGGAGGAAATGAAATACACACTAAATAGTGTATCTCACCCTACAGGAGAGTAGGGGGAAGGGGAAGAAAGGGGGGATGATGGAAAGGAGGGCAGGCTGGCAGGGGGAAGGGAATTTGGGAGCACCCACTTTTGAAAAGGGATGAGATCAAAGTAGAGAATGGAACAAGTGGGAGGTGTGATAGGAGGGAGGGGAATATAGTCAGTCTTTTACAATATATCTACTATGTTATTGTTTTGCATTAGCCACACATGTCCAACCTATACTGAACTGCTTATCATTCCAGTAAGGGTGGGAGACAAGGGAGGAAGGGAATGAATCTGGAATTCAAATTTTAAAATCAAATACTCAAATACACACACTATTTTGCATATATGTTTACAGGTATACATAGATAGTGGGCACAGGACCAATTTAACAGGAAGAGATGATACCTAAAAGGTGAAATTAGGTGAGAAAGGAATATAATGAGAGGAGATGGGGAGAGACAGAATGGGGTAAACTATCTCATATAGAAAGGCAAGGGAAAATGGTTACAATGGAGGGGAAGGCAAAAGGGAATGGGTCAATCTTATTCTCACTGAATTTGGCTTGGGGAGGAAATGAAATACACACTAAATAGTGTATCTCACCCTACAGGAGAATAGGGGGAAGGGGAAGAAAGGGGGGATGATGGAAAGGAGGGCAGGCTTACATACATACATACATACATACATACATATATATGTATATATATACACACCATTATTAAGACTATCTTACATGTAATTGGGAAATTAGATATACAGGCACTGGGGCATAGAGATCCACTGGAAAAGTCGAAAGGGGTATGGGAGAAAATATAGGAGAGACCAGATTGGAGGAGTGGATATCTTGTGGGACTGCTATTTTGGGAGGTGGGTAGGGGAAAAACAAGGAGACAATTTGTAACTCAAAATCTGGCGGAAATGAATGATGTAAATCAGAACTTAATAAAGCATTTGAAAAAAAAAAGAAATTCTCAAGGGTAATTGCATTGATATTCTAGAACCAGAGGGCAAAATAGAAATTGATCGAATTCACTGAACACCTGTTGAAAAAGATCCCAAAAAGAAAACTCCTAGGAATATTATAGCTAAATTCCAGGGTCCCCAGGTCAAGGAGATAATATTACAAGTAGCCAGGAAGAAATAATTTGAATATTGTGGAAACACAATCAGGATAACACAAGATCTAGCAGCTTCTACATAAGGGACTGAAGGGCTTGGAATATGATATTCTGGAGGTCAAAGGAGCTAGGATTAAAACCAAGAATCACCTACCCAGCAAAACTGAGTATAATGCTTCAGGCGAAAATATGGATATTCAATGAAATAGAGGACTTTCAAGCATTCTTTTTTTTTCTTTTTGCAGGGCAATTGAGGTTAAGTGACTCGCCCAAGGTCACACAGCTAGTTTTTGTGTTAAGTGTCTGAGGCCAGATTTGAATTCAGGTCCTCCTGACTCCAGGGCCTGTGCTCTATTCACTGCACCACCTAGCTGCCCCCTTTCAAGCATTCTTGATGAAAAGACCAGAGATGAACAGAAAATTTTACTTTCAAATACAATAAGCAAAGAAGCATGAGAAGGTAAACAGGAAAAAGAAATCATAAGGAACTTATTAAAAATGAACTATTTACATTTCTACATGGAAAAATGATATTGTAACTCATGATACTTTTCTCAATATGAGGATAGTTGAAGGGAATATATATATATATGTATGTATAGGAAGGTATGTGTGTGTATATGTGTATGTATGTTTGTGTGTATGTACATGTATACATAGACATAAGGCACAATGTGAGTTGAATATGAAGGGATTATATCTAAAACTAAAATTAAGAGGTGAGAGAGTAATATATTGGAAGAAGGACAAAGGGAGAGATAGAATAGGGCAAATTACCTCATATGAAAGAGGCAAGAGAAAACTGTTACAATGGAGGAGAAGAGCAGAAAAGTGAAAAAGAATGAGTCAGCCTTACTCTCATTAGATTTTACTTAAGGAGAAAACATATACACTCAATTAAGTATATTATCCTACAGAAAAATATGGGGGAAGGGGATAAAAAGGGTGATGATAGAAAGGAGGGCAGATTGGGGGAGAGGGTAGTTAGAAGCAAACACTTTTGAAAAGGTAGAGATTCAAAGGAGAAAATAGAATAAATGGGGGGTGGCATAGGATGGAGGGAAATATAGTTAGCTTTTCACAATATAACTACTATGGAAATGTTTTGAGTAATTACATGCGCACAGCCTATAATTGAGTTACTTATCTTCCCAGCAGGGGTGGGTGAGGAGGGAAGAAGGGAAATAATCTGGAAATTAAAGTTTTAAAAACAAATGCTAAATATTGTTTTTTGCATGCAATTGGGAAATAAGATATACAGACAATGGGGTATAGAAATCCATCTTGCCCTACAAGAAAGTAAGAGGGAGGGGGGAGAATAGGGGAAGACATAAGAAAGAACAAATTGGGGGAGGGAGTATTCAGTATGTTTGCTATCTTGCAGTGATAGTAGAAATGAATGTTGAAAACTAAAATGTAAATAAAAAAAATTTAAAAGAAAACAAAAGTTCCATACCACAAACCAAATTTATTATTTATATCATTTACTCTACAGTTACAGAGTAAAACATAATGCCCTAAGGTTTACTTTAATGATATAAATAATGAATTTTGTTTGGGGAGTGGAACTTTTGTTTTCTTTTTCTTTTTTTTTTTCTTTTTAAACACTCAGTTCTGCAACTTACTACTTACTTATGGGTAATATTACCTAGCCTCTCTCATTTTGTTTCCTCTTCAGTAAAATTAGAAGATTGGACTAGATTGTTGTTAATTAGCCATTCTGCATAATAAAGGCAGAAAATATGGACCAGCAGGCTAGAACCCTTTGATCTTTATTTACTTTGGCTTTTGTTCTTGTTCAATTTCATTTAAATGACAATCGAAGAAAATTTGGGGAATGAATTTCATTTCTACCCAGTTCCTAGGTTGTTTTTTTAAAGTCCTCCCAACCCTCACTTAAAATTTTTTGAAACACAGAATAATCATGAGAAATTAAATGGAAGTTACAGCAGAGAACCTGGCACATAGTAGCTGCTATATAAATGCTACCTATTATAACATTAATAATAATTATTATTATAAAAATTATTATTAGGATTTTTAAAAACATAAATCAACTGTTTATCTGGGAAACTGGTCTTCAAATCAATACCAAACACAAGCAATCAAAAGAGTAAACTTATTCTTAGTTGGAACACTCTGAATGGATTTTGAGATATATGTTGTATGTCATAGACCTTATGTACTGAAATAGCTTGCCTGTCCTTTTTGGGAAAGGCTTTCTGTTTATCACACCTTTATAAACTGGAGCAGAGAGTCAGTGATCACCTTAAGGAACTGAAATGCATAAGATGGTGGCAGAGAAAAACTCAGTGACCATACGACCATGAGAGACACTCAGGAGAAACAATATCATACCCAGAAGACAGGATGAATCCCAAGGAAGACATCTATCAGAGAACTATTATTCTCTGAGTATGCTCTACCGCAGTGGTGGTATGATAATGTGTGGGACCATGTGCCTCGTGTGTGCAGAAGGGGATGTTTTTATCACTGTGTTTGCTATGCTGCTCAATTAAATACCTTTTATTTTGAACTCATGTGTCCCTGACTATTAGAAGTAAATACATCATGAGGGTTTGTGGACTCTGGTTTTGAATGAGTGCTGACCCACAGAATACCCAAAACCTAGAACAGCTTTTTTAGGGAGCTATGTTTGAGTACTTGTCCCACGTGCTACAATTGTGTAGTTTAAAAACATGATGTAAATGTGATTTGAATTATATATTTTTTTCTATTAGTCCTTATGAATTTTTTTTTCCTCAAAGAATCTTTGAAGATGAAAGAACAACTATAATGAAAGGATTCTGGTTTCTTGGGGCACCATTCTTCTAAGGAGTTCAAGTAAACTGTTCCTAACCTCTAAGGAACCTAGAAAGACATATTTCACTTTGAGATACCAGAGAAGTTAATGTGTATTTTTAAATAGGCATAAAGTGCAAAAGCAAGTAGTCAATAGGAACAATAGGCTGCTTTTTGGCTAAGGATTTTCAAAAAGTCTGAAACATTTTTCCTCAGAGTTATTTTTAGTCCCGAATGTATTCTCTCCTCAAAAAAGCATCCATGATTATCATTAACATCACCAGGAATTGCATGAATAAGTTATTAATTGAACAAACTCCTCAAGTGGTTATCAAGAGTAACAAATCAGTGTTTCTTAAATTGCCAGACTTTGAAATATAAGGTCTTTCCTTATGCAGCACCAAGCATTTCAGCCCCTTCGATATTCAAAAGGAAAAACCTAAGCCCCAAGAGAGAAAGTTTATTTATAAGGTGACAAAAATTTGTAGTAATATGCAAGTTAAAGGAAAGATATGTAATCTAACAAAGAAATAGTCCAATTTACATATTATTTCTGTAAACTTTTCTTCAAAAGCTCCTAGAATATTTAGACATCTGTTTTTCAAGAATGTCTTATGGGGGAAACAAAATTCATTCTTCCCATTTTAAGCATCTTTAATAATAATAAATTCTTTCCTATCATCATAAAATGGACTTCTTCTCCACTGGGGCAGAGTATTTACTTGCACATACTTGAAAATGACTGTGATCAACCAGTACAGCAAATACCTGGATTCAAACACCTGGTGGGGTTTACCATGCCTTCCTGCTCTAGGAAGGCCTTGAGACACCCATTTCTATCTTTCAGTCTCTTTGACTGTTTAAATTCTACCTAATTCCCTAACCTGCCCACCCTATTAGTGTTCTTTACACAACCTAAATTACTTTATACTGACTGGGTATATATACATATATTTTCTTAATTTTGTGAACAGTTTACTACCCCCCCCCTTTTAATACATGTATTTTCTGTGAGCCAGGTACTATTTCATTTCTGCCTTTGTATCCCCAATACCTATCACATTGACTGGAAAACAGGTAGAATCAATAAACGCATCTTTATTTGAATGATTTCAGGAAATATATATTAAATTGCTACTATATTGAAATTACCTGGACCAGGCAGCAGTGGTCTGCTGGTGAATTATTAATAACTGGTTCTCTGAAACAAAAAACCCAGAAGGTATGACATACTTTTAAAGTTGCTATGGGCTTTAAGATTTTTTCCATTAGTTTCTTGAGCCTAAAGAATGATCAAAACAACAAATCAAGCCCCAATTTGTAGCATTTGCAAAACTCACACTAAAAACTTAACAACTAGCTGTCTCGAGCCAAGAAGAGAGAGCTCCAGCACAGCCTTGGACTGAGGGAGCTGTAAGTGTAATGTAAAGTGACCACCTTCCACACATTTACATTCTATTTGGGCTCCATGCATGCTTGAAAAGATAAATGTATTTGTATCTCTATGCAGTTACCCAGGATCAGTGCATTATGTGTAGTTGATAAATATTAGATTATTGGTAAACAATGCCAGACCACAAATGCCTGATTTAATGTACATAAAAATCATTACAGTTTTGGATGGAAAGGGAAGACTTCAAAGAGAAGGTGGGATTTATCACAGAATTTTAGTTCCCAAAGATCTCAATGGCCTCCGCTATTGTTGTCTAGTTGTTTTCAGTCCTGTACAACATTTTGTGACCCTATTTGGGGTTTTCTTCCAAAGGCATTGGAGTGGTTTGCCATTTCTTTCTTCAACTTATCTGAGGGTACTAAGGCAAAACTGGGTTAAAGAACTTGTCCAGCATCACACAGTTATCAAGTGGCAGAGGCCAGATTTGAACTCAGGAAGATAAGTCTTCCTGACTCCACTCTATCTACTGAGCCACCTAGCTGCCCCACTGGCAGCCTAGGCCAACTCACATCTTGAAAAGAATTCCCACTATCCCATGTAGCTGTTGTTCATTCTTCATTTTCAAAGAGGATCAATGACATCACAGTGATGTCTTGACTTGTGCGTAAATTGGATTTAAGTGTTACAGAGTTGCACAAAGTCTTTAACCTCACTTTCTCTTCCTGAATCATTGAAGTCCAGCAGTTTGAAAACTCAGGACAACTGGAGATGGCCCAGGATGCAATGGATGACCAAGCTCCAAGTGCCTACTTTAGCTGCCTTCACGGACATTGGAATAATATTGCTCTCATCCAATCACTATATGATACTTAAAAGGTAAACATCCAATCTCTACTTGAGAAGAGACCTAACCAGGGAAACCATACAGAGGGACGATTACCTCTGATCCTTAGAAATTATATCTCCCTTAATGGAGTACAACATTTCATTATCTTTTCTGGCTGCCATATCATACTGCTGCTCATTAGTATCAAGCTTGCAGTTCACTAAAACTTAGTTTCTTTTCAAACAGCCAACTAACCAACCTTTCCAATCCTATATTTGTGGAGTTGATTTCTTTTTAACCCAAACATAAGATGTTAAATTTATCCAAAGCTCTACATATTAAGATTTTTTTTTAATTCTGTCACCCAAAGTGTTATCTCTCTCCCAATTTTTCATTATGGGCAATTTTAACAAGGATGTTATCTTTCCCTTTTTCTAAGTTATTGATAAAAATGTTAAACATCTCTGAACCAAACAGGTCTCAAATAGGACAGAGTAGGTAGGAGAGAAAAGGACATTTCTCCATCACTATTCAGATCCAGCACATAGTTGTCTGGTTGGAGGTAGAGAAAATTCATAGAAGCAGTGGCTTTAAAGGTAAGAAAATGGAGTGGCCATTTTTTTTGCCTTTAAAAAATCTTGCTGTGGACTGGAAACTTTCTTATAAGCACTTGGTATATAAGAATAGCTGAGATCAGGGAATTGAGTGACTGAAGGTACACCAATGCAACATGCCTGCTTTGGGCAGATAAGACAGGAGATGTATTTTTCCCCTTCCATTAGTGAACAGATTCTAAAGGACAAAAGATTTGCACAAAAGTCAATCCCTGTAGGAACTGCTATATTTTTGAAGAATGAGTTTGATCATTTACTTTATTCCCTTCCTTCTGTATTACAATCATGATATGGGCTTCAACTAATATATATTCCCAGGCCCTAAGAATGTTTGGCTTTACAAAAGCAGTTAATTGATTAGTGCTATGCCATCTTCATATGCAAAACACTTTCTTTGTTTTCCTTAATTTTTCTCTCTGAGTTCTGCTGCTCTTCTTCCTCTTACTGATTTCTCTGCCTCACCACTGCAGCAAGTCATATTTTCAATATTAATCCCTGATCACCCAGAGTTCCCCCACCTGAGCATACTTTCCTAGGGACTCTGCCCAAATTCCCTTCTCTTTCCTATAACCCTGAACCTCTGTCCTGGGATCATTCTCTGAATCTTCTCAGGTTGTCCCAGGAGGACCTCTATTTTGTCCCTACTCTTGTCTATTATTGCCTCTCTACATTCACCCTGAGACCAACCCAGCTGCTCTGCTTGCTGTTTCACTGGAGCTAGCTTGGAGGTATTTCATTTTACTTCAGGAAAGTAGAAATAGAAAAAATGCACCTCTCTCACCACCTGAATAAGATCTTTCATGGAAAACTTACAAGGATATCATAGCTAAATTCCAAAACCCACAGGTTAAGGAGAAAATATTATGAGCAACAAGAAAAAAAAATTCAAAAATGTAGAGCCACAATTAGAATTATATAAGACCTAGCATCACCTATACTAAAAGATCGAAGGTCTTGAAACACTATATATCAAAGAGCAAAAGAACTGGGGTTATGACTAAAAATATCATACCCAGCAAAGTTAAGTATAATCCTGAATGGGGAAAAAATAGGCATTCAATGAATTGGCAGACTTTCAGGAATTTATTGCAAAAAAGACCAGAACTTAGTAGAAAATTTGATATACAAGATGCAAGAGAAATATAACATAAACATCAAAGACTAATTGCAAAGCACTCAATAAGTAAAAATTGTTTACCTTTTATAATTCCCAGGGAAGCAGTAGAAGCTACTATAGCAGCAGTAGCCATGGAAGAGATGATATTCTCATGAGAATCATGTGGAAGAGGGGGCCTTGGAGCGATGCAAGTCCACAGGACTCTTGATTGTAACACTGGATGTGCAGTCTTCAGTTTGCAACTCTTATGAAATGACCCCACAGGGCCCCAAGATCAAATCAGACAACCCCAGGGTTCTGAATAGTGATGAGTCCTCAGATCCAGCCCCGAAAGCCTGTTCCTTCTTGGGCCAATGAGACCCAGCTCACTCAGTATCACCAGCCTCCTGACATCCACCAACTCCTGAAACATACTCAGTTCAAGGCTTGAGGCAATAGTCAACAAGAGTAAACCATATTACCACAAGCACACCAGCTCTACCATATTGTCCTAGTCTAAAGAAGCCCTACGGACTATGCAGGGAGGCCCCTCTGGACCCTCACATGGCTTCAAAGTGACTGTATATGTGTTTTCTTTAAGACTCAAGGTTTTTTAACAAAAGGCGAGCTTGGAGCCAAAGGCCTTTCTAGAGCTGGGGTTGCCTGACTACAGTGGGCAGCCATAGTGGCTACTGTATGAATAAACCCTATGTCTAAGAATGTCATTAGTTATTGGGTAGTTCGGAAGAAAGAGTGGGGCAGAGCTGAACATGATGGGATTCTAGAAAGCAAAAAGATGTAGAAAAAGATTTAAAAAAGTAAGTATCTCATACAAATGAGATGTGAGAGGAATTAGATGAGGAAGGAGGGCAGGTAGTTCTGGAACCCTACTCTCATTGGGAATGAGCTAGAGGGGACAATGCATATATATATTGAGAAGGATATAAAAGTCTTCTAAACTTAGAAAGAAATAAGATAGTAAGGGAATGGGGGGAGAGGACAAGGGAGGGATAAGGAATAGGATTAGGGGATAGGATAAAGACGGAACAACATATATTTAGAAGGGTATAAAAATCTAAATTCAGAAGGAAATAAGAAGGTAAGGGGATAGAGTTAAGGGAGAGGATAAGGAAGAGATTCTTGGAGGGAGGGTAGGTTAAGGAATAAGAGGACAAGGTAGTGGGTAGAACTAAAGGAGAGGAATGAAGAGGGATAGGAAGAGGGTGAAGATAATGAGGAAAATATACAAGAAGTAATTGTGGTTTAGAATGAGATGAATTTACCCATAAAATGGAAACTGATAGGAGATTAACAATCTGAATTCAGGGGCAGCTAGGTGGTGCAGTGAGTAGAGCACAGGCCCTGGAATCAGAAGGACCTGAGTTCAAATTCAGGCTCAGACACTTAACACACACACACAGACTAGCTGTATGACCTTGGCCAAATCACTTAACCCCAGTTGCCCTCCAAAAAGCAAAAAAAAAAAAAAAACAACCCCCAAAAAAACAATCAAAAAATCTGAATTCAACAATTTCAGGAAATTCTATAAAAATGAGAAACATAAAATAAAGGTCAGGAGTAGAATTTATTATGTAAAAAGGAGGGATAGTAATGATCTGAAATAAAATTAAAGCTAAAATCAGAGTTAACAGAGAAAAATAGGGAAACTAAACTGTGCCAACCATAGCGATCAATAGCTTTAGACCATATAAATTAACTAGACAGTATTAAAAAATATGAGAGCATATCTGCCAAAAAATACACAGGAACTATATGAATATAAATACAAAATACCTTTTATACAAAGTTGGGTCTAAATAACTGAAGTAGTATTTATTGTCCATGGGTAGGTAAAGCTAATATTTTTCAAATGATAATTTTGCCTAACTGATCCACTTATGTAATGTCATCCCAACTAAATTACAAAAAAAATATTTTTTTGAGTTAGAAAAAATAATAATAGGGTTCATTTGGAAGAGCAGAGGGTCAGGAACTTCAGGGAAACTGGGGTTGGAGGGAAAGATATGAAGGAGCTAGATTTAGTAGTACCAGAGCTCAAACCATATTATAAAGTAAGGGCAGTGTCGAAATGTAAAATGGATAATTTTGATTATTTTAAATCAAAGATTCCTGTATAAATAAAACCTATGCAGCCAAGAACAGAGGAAGTGCAGAAAATTAGGGAAAAAAAACTCATATAAACAATCTCCTAGATATAATGTGATTGGGTGAAAATATTGTTGTGGTATAAGAAATGATGAACTGGTGGATTTAGAAAAATATGGAAAGACTTGGACTTATGTAGGAAGATGCAATCTACCTTCAGAAAAATAGATGATAGGAGGAAATAAGCATAATACAGTCTTAGAATACACATTTAAAGATATATGTGTATATATGTATGCATTTATTGATGTCTATTAATGCATATATGTGCATATATACATACACATGTATGTATGTATGTGTGTGTGTGTGTGTGTGTGTATATATATATATATATATATATATATATATATATATATATATATA
>NW_027187315.1:7332555-7386409 GCF_028583685.1 Petaurus breviceps papuanus
TATATATATATATATATATATATATATATATATATATATATATATACAGTTAATTATAGCCTTCTTGGGAAGGGGGCAGGGAGGAAGGGGAAAAGTAAAGTAAAAAGTACACAACAGAGGGTAAAAGAAAACATACAAGGAAGCGAAGAAAAGGTGGAAAGCTTTGAAAATACTATGTGGCGCCATTATATAGAGTTACTTGAAGTAGAAGTTTATTGCTTTACATTGGATTCTTTGTTGTGCTGTGTATATGGCAAGTTTTTTTTCTTTTCTTATTTTGTTTTTGTTTCAAATAAATTTAAAAACTAAGAAAAAAAAGAAATGCAGTGATTTCCTGCCCCATGCCAACTATGATTCAATTCAGTAAATATTTATTAAGTATATACTCTGCACAAGGCACAGGATTTTCTCCACATAGTTTCCCATATTCCCCACCACAGGAGGCCACCTCTCTCAACAGGAGCAGGCCTGAACCTCTGAAGGTAATATGAATAATAATTTCAACCTGCAGGTAAGGTTTTTATCACTTTTATTACACATTCCACTTATGTTTAACTCATTTCTGTCATCCAGAGGTTTGTTATTTTTTGTTCCTGCTGTTTTTCAAAGAAGAAAAAAACCTAGATCTTTGTCACCCAGAGCTTTCAAAATAATTATGATGTGTTTTCATAATATTCAGAAATGGATGGGAGGAACAATGCCCCTCTTAAGTTGCCATGTGGCTCCCCAAGCAGTCATAGAGTTCCAAAACATACTTACTAATGCAGAAGGGTTCCCTTATAGAGCTGACTCTGGGAAGGGTTCTTTTACCTCAATGAATACCATAAGGAATTCCATATGGACCTCCCATACATTATGTATTGATATTTCATTTAGTGTTTCAGAGGATAGAAAGAAATATTCAGGTACAAAAGTTACCCTTCAATTACATCAAGCTGGAAATCACCAATTTTGCCTCTCTGGTAAGATAGTCTAGCCCAGTGGTTTGACTACCAAGTTTTGCTCCCATATCTTCTAATCCCTTCTCTAACTGGTAGTAAAAACAACCTTGTACTTTGGGCACATGCACTAAAAGAAGAGTTGCCCACAACTAGAGCAAAATTGCAGTAGGTCCTAGGGATCTGATCATGGATCCCTCTTCCTAGCCTTCATCTCTCTAACCAAGGTTCTATAGACTATTTCATCAAACTGTTCACAGTCATTTTCCCTATTACTTATCAGTCAAACTCAATGTCCATGGCACCTAGAATCAATGAAATAACAGATTGACTAATTAGAACAAAAATTTTATTTACATCGGTCAGCAGAAAATTAGGAATAGGAAAACCTCATTCAAATGTCATTCTCTTTTCCTGGAATATTCTTTCTCCTCCATGTTTTATGCCTTGTCCATCCTCCCAGGCCCAATTCAAATACCACCTCCTCCATAGACCTTTTCCTGATTCTACAAAGTGAAAGTAATTTCTCCATCATTTAATTTCAGGGTACCTTATATTCCTCTTATAAATTTGCCATAACCTAATTTGTATTATATTTTTCTCCATACAGGTTTATGCTTCCAAATATCATTAACTGATTATGGGAAAATATTGGATTGCTAGTTTCCAGTAAGTTTATTCTATAGGAATAATACCCATTTGTACCCATTCTAACAGTTAACAAAATGACAACTATAGCAAGATTCAATCATTTATGTTTGGGTTTGGCTACCATGTTGTAATGGTAATGTAATTTTCCTTAATGGGAAGATCTTTCCCATCCATTAATAGGCACATGTGTAACCTGCTTAAGTTATGTGGAAGCTTAAGTCACGTGAATTTGAGTCCCATGAAGCCTGTAGTGGAAGGAACTTGCTAAACAGGTAGAGTAGGAAGGGTAAAGCAGAACCCAGAGGAAGTTGGTCAGAGTAGTGAGAACTGAGGGAGACAGAGGAAGCAGGCAGCAAACTGTGAGTGTTCATTTGTGGGAAGGTTCTAGCAGGGAGAAGGCTTAGGGGTGGCAGTGACCCCTGCATTGCTATTGTGTATAGATTCCTCTGTTGCTATGATGGATTTGGCTTTCTGGTGTTTGAATAAATGTTTTGGCCTGTCTTCCATGTGAAGAGTCTGTTACATTTTACAATTCAGAATTATGCCACCATTTTCATAGCCACCATAGGCGCTGTGAATATTGTGTCGGTGTTACAAATGTATTTAGTGATGACATGATTCTTCGTCTTTGTGACAATTTAGTTCGATTTAATTCTGCTAGCAAGGTTATCCCTCTGAGTTATAGGTGCAGGAGTTGGTTGAGGCTACTAACTCTATCACCCTCCCTTCTCCCGCCTCTTGCACTGCCCATGTTGACAAGGATAATTATCAGACCATGGCCTAAATGCCCAGAGGAAGATGGGAGGCAGAAAGACAAATGAAAAGAGGTCATGAGTGCTTTTCTTAAGCTCCTGAAAGACTCAGTTAGCGGGAATGACTGAGCAGGATGTGAAATATCTGTATCCTGAGGAAGGAATCAGATAAAAGAGATGCATTTATCTTAACTTGACTAACAGTGGAAAATGGAGACTTGATTGAATTAACACAAGAAGGTGGGTGCTATATGTTCCTTAAGAACACATGAGTCCAAGGTGACTTTTGGGGTGAGATTTTAAAATATGATGGAGTAATGGATAGATCACTGCTCCTGTCATCAGGAAGACTCATCTCCTGAGTTCAAATGTGGCCTCAGACAGTTAGTAACTATATGACCCTGGGCAAGTCACTTAACGCTATTTATTTGCTTCAGTTTTCCCATCTGTTAAATGAGTTGGAGAAGGAAATGGTAAACCACTCAAATATCTTTGCCAAGAAAACCCCAAATGGGGTCTTGAAGAGTCAAACAAGCCCAAAACAACTTGAACAATAACACAATTAAAAGTGTGAAAAGTTTTAAAGCATGAAAAAATTGGGATTCCAGTCTTGTGAAATGCAAGTAAAAAATATCATAAGCAACATGGAAAATTAATATTGGGTCAACAGTGTAGGACCACTTCTAGTCAAAATGTGGTTCATGGGGATACATTTCTATTTGGGTTTGACACAAGGCAGAAATTCCTAGGAGGAAAATAATCTAGTGGAGTATAAGCCTGTAAGGGTTAAGGGATTTAAAGATCTTCCATGCCCCATTGGACTTGCTGATGTAGCAGGAAGGGGTGGGGCAAGAGGAAGCAGAAGCCAAGCTAGAGCTCCTGCAGTGACTGGCAGTGGTGGCAACAGCAGCAGCAGCAGCAGAGGCAGCAGCAGTGGTAGTGGTAGTGCCAAGGTGGAGGTGGAGGCGCAAACCCCTTTTTGAGCCAGCCAGAATTTCTGCTAAGGACTCCTGCTGAGGACTGCCAGGAGCTGGAGCTGTAAGGAGCATGCTTCCTGGACGCTGAGTAGTTGCTGTGAGTGGGGAGAGGAAGACCTTTGCCTGAGGTAGCCTGTTCTGTTTTAAAGGCTTGAGAATGTGGGTGCTTTCTACTTTATCTACCTGTGCCAATTTAATAACTACTCTGATGGCTTTGACTTTATGGTTTGGGGACTCAGTCATTTGGTGTTTTAATAAATGTTCTAGCTTTATCCCCCATATAGAGAGCCTGGTATATTTTGTGATTAATAACCACATCAGCATATTTATAATTGCTGTAGGCATTGTGAATATTGCATTGCTGATACAAAGCCACTCTATATTTTCTGATGTCTTCGTCATAACTGGCTGGTGGTAGGAAATGAGGGTATTCTTTTTGCTTAGCTCAAAAAAACAAACAACCCTGAATATTGCATGAGCACTTGTGGCAGGAAAAAATATTACCTTTTTTGCCAAACTTCCAAAATCATTTTTGAAAATATCTAAGTAACCAAAATTCTACCTGCTCTGCATTCTCTCATTCTCTCCCTTAATCTCTCTCTCTTTCTCTCTCTCTTCTTCTATCTCTCCTCCTCCCTCTCCCTTCTTCTCCCTCACCTCCTGTCACACAAGCAAACACATATGGTCCAATAAAAGTATAGATGCTTTCCATTAAACTGAATTTGCTAATTGCCTTCAGTTTGGTCCTGTCTTCTCTTAGTATAGAGGAAAGAATAAAAGAGATATATTCCTAAATATTATATCTGATTCTCAATGCTAAGTGAGCTTCTCGATAGTCTTTCTGCCTTGGCACTGGGATGGAAAGTGATCAATCCATTAGCAATTCAGAATCCAATATTTTATATTGATCTGTCAATAAACAATTGATTCAGCTCAAGGTTTTCATGGCAAACTTTAATTCTACAATGTTTGTTTCTGCTCAATGATGGTAATAACATTTGACTCCTGGCCTGCTCAGTAGAAACTCTTATTCTACCACAGATTTTGTTTCTTTCAGATTGTGCAGACCATTATGATGTCAATATGGCATGATAGTTTTTGTGCATTGTGAAAATAATTATTTTCATCCAATTGAATGAAATTACCTAATGATAGCCTGTGGTAGTAAACTTGTTTTCGAATACTGAACCTTTTTGAATCACAGAAGAGGACTAGTTGATCCCTCAGAGATTATCTAGCTTGCAAAATTATCAGAAATTTGAATATCAATTTCTTTTTTTCAATTCAAGATTGAGAGCTGGGAGGTTGGAGTCCAGGCTTATAATTCAAGCATCCTTTCCTTTACCTTCTAAAATGTATCTAACCAAATACATTTACACATAGTCTTTAAAATATGAGAATATTCCCTTCCAATTACTAGGTAAGCAAAAGAGAAATCATGTCATTTTCTTGTTCTATCATTTTATTTTACTTGTGCATCGTTATTTTATAATATAGTCTTCCTCCCCTTACCAGAAATCCATCCCTTTAGGATAAAGATTTTTTTTACAAAAAGAGATGGGAAAAAGCATGTAAGCAAAATTTATCAACATATCAGTCAAGTCTGACAGTACATAAATGTATTATTACCTTTAAAGTCTCCAAACTCTGAAAAGAAGTTAAGGAGGTACATGTTTCCATTTTTCTTTAGGATCATGATTGGTCATTATATTTACAAAGTATCCAGTTTCCAGTTTTTGTTATTAAGCTTCTTGGTTCTCAATTCTGTTTACTTAGCTTTGTATCAGTTTAGGAGACTTTCTGTATTTTCTTGTATTTTTCATTTTCTTTGTGTTTTATGGAACAATATTTCATACTATTAATTTTCCACAATTTATTCAGCCATTATCTAATCATTTGACATCTACTTTGTTTCCATTTCTTTGTTGCTATAAAAGGTGTTGCTATAAATATTTTGGTATCTATAAGATCTTTTTACCTATCTTTGACCTCTTTGTCATATGTACCTAGCAATAGCATTTCTATTTCAAAGGGTATGAGCCCTTTATTTACTTTGCAAGCGTAATTCCAAATTGCTTTCCAATTCTTCACTAAAGCACTTCACCAACAGTGCTTTAGTGTGTCTGTATTTCCATAATCCCTAAAATGTTGACTATTCTCATCTTTTTTTTTTACTATTTGCCAATTTGCTAGTTTTGAAGTAAAACCTCAGAGTTACATTGATTTTAAGATATTTTTGTTAGTTCTAATGTCCTGGACATCAAACCCTTATTAGAAATAGGTAATGCAATGATTTTTTTCTTAATAGACCACTTTCTTTTATCTCAGTGCATTGCTTTCATTAGTATAAAAACATTTAAATTATGACATCAACATTCTTTAGTTCCTTACTTTTTGTGATTGCCTCTTTCTATTATTTGGTTAAGAACTAGCCACCTCCCATATCTACAAAAGTCTTCTGTTCTAATTTTTTACAGCATGTCACTTAATGAATGTTAAGACTTTTCAGGTTATTGTCATATATGGTATAAAATATTAGTTTAAATTCATATTTTCCCAAACTGCTTTCTGTTTTTCCTAGTAGTTATTTTCAATTAGGAAGAAGTTCTTCCCCAAGTAATTTGTGTCCTTGGGTTTATTGAAATTTAGGTTATTTGATTCAATTGGTTTAGATTCATTTTAAACAATCTCCCCTTTTAGATTTTGCTCCTTTCAATTATACAAATTTGTCAAAGACAAAAACAAATGTCATGCTTACTGAGAATGCAACTATAGACAATGCATTTGCCTAAGGCAATACCTGTCTCAAAGTTTTGCATTTCAGTTGCTCACTCAGCCTGAAGAAATTTGGAGTTAACTACTGGCAACTTCAAACCCAAGAACTGCTTTATGATTATTGGTCAAATGTATTTTGCTTGATTATATATCAGTTGGTAAAGATATTTTGATTTTTCATTGTAGAGAGATATTTTTAAGGTGAAGATCAATTTCTGAACTAATCAATGTAGAGGGCAAAAATATATTTCAAAGTTACATGAAAGATGATTGCACATGTATAATCTATATCAGATTGTTTTCTATCTTGGGGAAGGAGGAAGAGAGAAAAATTTGGAACTCAAAATCTTATTTAAAAAATGAATGTTGGGGCATCTAGGTGGCATAGTGAATACAGTACCAGCCCTGGAGTCAGGAGGCTCTGAGTTCAAATCTGGCCTCAGACACTTGACACTTATTAGCTGTGTAACCTTGGGTAAGATTACTTAACCCCACTTAACCCCAGTTGCCTGGCCTCTACCCTACAAAAAGCAAAAAAGAAATTATTTGAAAGAAATATTATAGCTTTCTGCACTTAAGTCAGAGTTGCAAAGGCAAAACTCTAACTCCCTATGTTGTCTGTCATCTATTGTTAGGAAGAAATGGTTGATAAAAAGTCTATACCCCTCTCTGCATAGCCACCTACTGTGAGAAGAGTAGAAGAGAAAAGTATTATTCTTAGCTACCACCTGTTACTCCCAAGGAGCTGGAAAAGAAACTCAGAGCCCTGCCTGGAAAGCTGAACTCTAGAAGCCTCAGTCAATCCTTGGGTAAGGATTTCTGCCTTTTTTAATACAGTATAATACTACTTCAGTTTAGGTACTCAGCTGAGGCTGAAGTTGAAAGTATTGAAGACAAGGTATCATCAAGGTGTGATGAATATTCCACCTGGAAAGAGCAACATAGAAGATTAACATTCTATCAGTGCTGTGGTTCAACCCATCCAACTGAGATGCCTTGCCCCTGTGAAGAGTTAGTGACACTCAACCCTGGAAAGAAAAGGAACATTATGAGCTCACAGATGCTAAGCTGAGAGTTGTCCTGGTCACATGCATTCGGTGATTTGCTTATATCCACCTTTTCCATGGACACTGTGTGCTTTCACAGAAGAACATGCCTCAGATTTACAGGTAGAACATTATTTAATTGTTATTTTTGCTCCTCATTCTGTTTAGTAAATATTTTAATTAGGAATTAATGGAGTCATTTGGGCAGATTTATTAGTGAAAGAAATATACTTGTAAGAATTCAGGAACTACAATGTTAGGAGAAATAACTACACACTACAGCTCTGGGGATGAATAGACCTGCTGCTAGTTTAAGATCATGTAAAAAAAAAGGGGGGGGACAAGACAGCCTAGGAAAATTTAGAAATAATAGTGGGGTGGGTTCAGGGCAAGGCTGGGTGTGATCCAGGTGAGACTACTCACTAAACTGCTCACTAACTCATCTAATCTCTTCCACTGTTCTGTTTTTTTTTTCATATTTTTGAACTAGTACCAGATAGTTTTAATGATTACTGCTTTATATAATTTGATATCTGGAAGTGATATTTACCACCTTTCTTTCCTATTGTTTTTTCATTATTCCCTTAAGCTTCAAGCTCTTTTGCTCCTTCAAATTTATTTTTATTATTATTTTATCTAGCTCTGGAAAATATTTTCTTGGTAATTGGTTATAGCTCTAAATATGTAAATTAAATTAGATAGCATCATAATTTTCAAATTTATTTTGGCACAGCTCAACCATTAGCATTTAATATCCCTCTAGGTATTTAAGTTTTTCTTTACAGTGTGTTTCATATCTATACAGATTTTGAATATATCTGGAAAGGCTGCCACACATATGATATATTTTGTAATTATTTTGAGTTATTTCCCATATCTATCCTATTTCCTCTTGGGTTTCCTAGTATTTTAAAGAAAAGCTGCCAGGTTTTAGATTTATTTTGCATCCTATCATTAATTTATTCAGTTTCTTTGCTGATTCTCTCTTATTTTCTATGTGTCATCATTCCCTTGGCATTCCTCCTCTTTATCTGTTGTCATGACTTTTATTTTCTTCTCTTGTTTTGTTCTATTTCTTACATTTCTGGAACTATGTTTAATAAGAATGATGAAAGGGTCATCTTTGCTTTATTCCTGTATTTATTAGGAAAGCTTCTAATGTTTCTCACTTTATATGTAATGCCAGATTTTTTCCATTTGGATATTTTTTATCATAATAACAAGAGTTCCTTCTATGCTCGTGTTTTATATGAATTTTAGTATAAACGAAGGTTTCTCAAATGTTTTTTAAAGCATCTACTGATAAAATAATACTCTGAAAATTTTTTCCAATATGATTAATTATAATAATCATTTTCCTAATTTTGAACATGTTTACATACTTAGCATAAATCAAATTTGTTCATAATATTTGACCTACTTTCTAGCAAAAAAAAACTAATTCATCTTAAGTTGTTTAAAACATACAAATGTGAATTTTGACTATACAAACTACCATGCAAAAATTAACAAAAATAATGAAAGACACTAAACATATTTAGATATAAGACAACAGGAGAAAAATGCTGGAATCTTGCTGAAGCTTCATCTTAAACTCAACTATATAGACAGCTTACTTCACCTCTGATTCAAAGTACTTTGGGGATGAAGATAGTAGGAGAAGAGAATCAGATCCATGACACTGCATGTAAAGGGCATGACAGGAGTATGACTAGAAAAAGAAAGAAAGAGAGAAAAGAGAAAAATGTTCTTGTCTGCTAAGTGGTGGTTTCCTCACAGGATGACATTAATTAATGAGTCTAGGAGAAACCACTTCCTGAGGAAAGAGGAATCGAAAGCACTGGTATAAGCCAGAGTCACAGCCAGGTCAGAGACCAGAATGCTGGCCCTGGTCAAGAATGTTCACAAAGGGGTGAGGTAGGAGGAGGAGACAGAAATCCAAAGCAAAGCTTGAAAACCAGAACTCTCTAAAGCGATCACAAAGTGTATTACCAGATGTATCTATGAGATTATTGTGGGCTCAGAATAAGCACAGAGGAAAAGCAGATAAGGAGATACATACTACGGCTAGCAAGCTAAAGAAAAAGATCAGCTGAGTGAAGGTGTTTGTAAAGAAAAGTCCTATGACTCACAAAAAGTTAATAACAGTTTCTTCAGGGTTCCAAGTAGAGATTTGACTCATTCTTGGCAATAGTCAGCACTTTAATGAGTGCTCTGCTATGAAAAAGGATTGGCTGCAGTTAATGATGGTCTTATGATATATGATCTGTTAATCCTATTATTTGTTTTTTTGTTTGTTTTGTTTTTTAAAGCAATTGGGGTTAAGTAACTTGCTCAAGGTTACACGGCCAGTTATTTCTGGGTGTGGTGATAAGTATCTGAGCCCGGATTTGATACCCAGGTCATCCCGACACTGGGGCCAGTGCTCTTACTCGCTGAGCCACCTGGCTGCCTCTAATTTGATTGTAAGGAGTCCAAACTTGTGGGGGGGCAGTGGGATATTTTCCTTCAGTCTGTGTACTATGTTTTATCTATTTATATCATCTGGGTCATGATTCCTACTAGTGTACCTCCCCCTTAGCAATCATCCCATAGACTAACTTAGCTTTATGGAAAAAAGTTTTCACTTAAATGTCATTTTTTGTTTCAGCAAACCTAAATGTCAGAAAAGACAAAGACAGGATAACCAAAATATGAGGAAACCCTTTCACATGTAAAGGAAGCATTTCACAACTTAGAGTTATAGGGTTCAGTTGTTCAATTGCTTGTGAGATGATAAAGAGCCCAGAGTATTTCAATACCATAGTCCCCAGCCTCTCATTTGAATTAGTCATCCATAGAAATCTGGACAGTGTAATTTGAGTGATCATCATTAGTAAAGGTAAAAGGTTCCCTCACAGAGAGCATTTACTCAGAACAAGGAAGAATTGTAGAAGAGGAAAGACTACTTACCTGGTATCTCCTGCCTGCCAAGTCTCTGAGGGAATTGAAGAAGAGATTTCTACCACTCCTAGACTGAGTTTTCAACCTTGATGAAAAGAGCACTTTAAAACACAGCTGATTTAGATGCTAGAGATGGGGAAGGCTGCAGGTGCCCGCTAAAGAGTAAGCCCAAGAAGTCCCAACATTGGACTCATCCAGCAGAGATGCTGTAAAGATCACAAAAGTTGAGTGATCCATCTGGCTGAGCTCAAGCATCCATAACCTAGCAGTCAAGCTGGTCTGGCTGTAGAATGAGGTGCCAGGCCCATTTCAGCAGCAGCCTAGCAGCAGAACAATTTTAACACTCCAGGGTCAGCAGCAGACAAATCCTGTGAGGAGTGAGCACAAAGCAGAGTGACCAGCTTGACCCATACAGGACCATACATCCATGCCCTACAAGTAGCAAACCCTACTGAGCCACCCAGAGAAAGGAATTAAATCCTTATTCCACAGTTGTAAGTTGCCTTGTCCATGTGTGATTCCTACATACAAGTCTCCCTACCCTTTTACTTTAAATACATACACATTCTTAATCCAACTATATGTGTATCTGTGGGAAAGTGGACCTAAGTTTGGAGGGGAAATCCCTTGTAACTACTATTCTTTAGAATCTCCATATGATTCCTTTCCCACTACCTTCAAAATGTCAGTTTCCCCATTTGTAAAAAAGAAAATATCTACTAGCCTCTACTATCCCCTCAAACCTGTATCTTTCTATATCCTATATCTTTCTTCCCTTTCTCAATCAAATTCTATAAAGTTTGTGTAGTTATCTATCCTTGTTGTCTCTACTTTCTCTTTTCTTATTTACTCCTCAACCCCATGCAATCAGGCTTCCAACATCATTACTAAATTAAAACTGATCTTTCCAGAACTACAAATAATCCCTCATTTGCCAAATCTGATGGTGTTTTCTGTGTCCTAATTCTTATTCACCTATCTGCTGAATTCACTCTGTTGACGATCCTCTCCTCCTCAATATTCTATCCTCTCTGGATTTTCATGAAACTACTCTCTCCTGGTTGACTGCTACCTATCTGGCAACTTCTCAGTATCCTAAATGTTGGGTGTTCCCCAAAGTTCTACCCTGGGCTCTATTCTCTCTCATTCTTTCTCTCCCTCTCCTCCTTTCACCCTTCTGTCTCCCCTTTGCTCACTCTTTTTGTGTCTCTCCCTCTTTCCTTAGTTCCTATGAAATCTCAAAGTATCAAATTCCCAAATCTTCATATCTTGATTTAGTCACTCCCTTGAACTTCAGTCCTGTATTGCCAGTTGCCTAATGGATATTTCCAACTAGATGTCACGGAGACATCTACCCTCTTCTAAACTTCTTTTTTCTGTCAAAAGTACTACCACTTTGAGAGAGGAATGTACTGGAAGAAAGGAAAAAGGAGAGGTAGAATGGGGTAAATTATCTCATATAAAAGATGAAAGAAAAAGCTTTTACACTGGAGGAGAGAAGGTGGGGAGGTATGAGGGAGTTGCTCAAAAAGGGAATAACATACGCACCCAGTTGGGTATAGAAATCTATCTTACCCTACAGGAAAGTAGAAGGGGAAGAGGATAACAGAGAGGGGGTGATAGAAGGGAGAGAAGAGTGGGGGAGGGGGTAGTCAGAAGCAAAATACTTTTGAGGAGGGACAGGGTGAAAGGAGAGAGAGAGAATAAAATAAATTTGGTGGGGGAATAGGATGGAGGGAAATACATTTAGTAAAATTAGCTGTGAAAAAGAATTTGAAGCAAGTTTCTCTGATAAAGGCCTCATTTCTCAAACATATAAAGAATTGAGTCAAATTTATAAAATTAAGAGTCATTCCCCAATTAATTAATGATCAAAATATATGACCAGTTTTCAGATGAAGTAATGAAAGCTATCTATAGCCACATGGGAAAAAATACTCTAATTCACTATTTGTTGGAGAAATGCAAATTAAAACAATTCTTGGGGCTTAGGACAGTCCCTGCCTCATAGTGAGGGCTTAATAAATGTTTACTGACTTACTGATTTATGGCAATACAAGTAGCTAAGTGGCAGAATAGAGTACTGGGCCTGAAGTCAAGATGACTCATCTTCCTGAGTTCAAATTCAGCATCAGACACTCACCAGTCACATAACCCTGTGTAACTCACCCAACCCTGTTTGCTTCCATTTCCTCATCTGTAAAATGAGATGAAGAAGGAAATGGCAAACCATTCCAATATGTATATATACCTGAACTTTGTGATTGTCAAATATATTTTTATATGTCCTCCTTGGCTCCTCCATGATTTTATTCTTTGTATTTATAACCCTAATACTTATCACAGTGCCTATATTATAAATGACACTCTGCAAATTGTGATAGAAACCATGGATTATTTGGTGATAGTTCATGGTGAGGCCCCTCTTTCTGCTTTTCTTTGAATGACATCCCAGAAGTGGGGGAAGGATGGTTCAGAAGAAGGTATGTGTAAGTCCCATGGAAACATAGACCCTGTTACAAAAGCCTCGTAATTTGTAATGTTTGTGGTTCTAGTGATACTTCCGGCAACATTGATCTCATACACCAGGAAGCATCCCTCATTGATTTGAGGGGATTAGAAGCCCACATATCTGTGGTCATTCAACAACCAGAGAAAGATATCAATTTGATCTGCATCATTAAAGACCGTTCTTGGCAAATAATAAAGATGATGCAAATTATTGAATTTGCATAACTTTTAAGGGGGAGAAGGTGGATAATAAGCCAGACCTAGCTGAATCTGGGCTTGTAACTCATTTGAAATTGGAATGATATGAAACACTCATAGGTCATTGAGTTAATAAAAGGTCATGTGGAAAGAATTCTTGCCTCCATATAGAAATGCTTTGGTCAGCAGGACAGGTTATGCTGAGAGACATTCACCAGCTCTGTAGGGCACTGACACCATATGGGAAAACCTCTTTTATACCTTTAGGTGACTAGGAAGCCTATCAATAAGGACATAGCTTGAGTCTTAGCTCCCTAAGTCAGGGGTAGTTCCCTTACCTTATTGGGGGGAAAAGACCCTAGCCCACCCTACATAGGAAGGGCCTCTGATAGATGCAGTTCCTATCACGGGTATTATAGTATTCTGTAAGTCCACCAGCTGTGATAAGCCTGCCTCTCAGTCTGGAATTTGGAGATTTTCTAAAAAGTGTGCTGAATGAACTGCTTTGAACTTTTTGCATGGCACTTGGAAGGCTAATGGGAACTATGCCATGTGAACTTGCTTGAGTCTCTTTGGTGTAAAGGACCAAGAGAAGCATAATGTTCAATAATCACCAAGAATCTAAAGACATTTCCAGAATTTAGTATACAGAACAAGGTGCCAGATGTATCCCAGTCTATTTGGGAAGTTGAGGTGATGTATCAGTTTAAGGGAGAGACAGTTTCTGATGATATAAAGAGAACCTCTCTCTTTTCAAGTATAGATACAGTACCCATGCTAGAATAAACAGATGTGGATTTATATGTGCCTACAGTAACTGATTTCCAGTGACCATGAATTGTCACCTTCAAAGGCACCTACCACTAGCAGTTCCCACTTGGCAAAAAAAGTTCTACTCTACTTATGCCATGCAAGTGATAACCAGTCAGTCATTAAACCAAGCAACATCTTACAAATGTTCTGTGGAGGATTTTTTTCTGTTTCCAGTATGTGTTCTCCTTAGCCGCATATATCTTGGCAAGACAAACCAACCATCAGCAATTATAACTAAGATTTCTGTGGTGAGGTCTCCACAAAGACATCTTTTGCTCTTTTCTCCTCTACGCACATGTGGTTCAGCAAATGGAAGAACACAGGTGTTTCATCAGAATATCTGATTTGGCTAAAATGATAGTTTTATTTTTCCCTACAAACATCCAGGAAATGTTGTTCATATTCTATCAAACTTGTCACTGAAATTGGATGGCAACTGCAAAACTAATGATGCCTTGAATCTAAGCAAGAGGCCACTTTCCATAAATCTCCAGAACCATCAAAAGCTGGCTCTAAATGCACTCCAAAGCACTTTTAACTCGGTTACAATTTCTAAGGTTTGAGTTTTATGGTGTTTTGAACAATCAACATGCCATTTGTCTTTGTCTTTGCTGTTTTACAAAGAGAGAACACAAACTTAGTTAAAAATAAAATAAAGCTGTAAATCTCAATCAGTATGGAGAAAGGATGTGTGTTGCAGACTTGTGCTTGTATTTGATGGTTTATACTTCTGGCATGGTTAATTGACTGCTGTTGCTCCAACGGTAGGCTGGTGGGCCTCAAAGAGAAGAAAGTGAAGAAACAAGGAATAATCAATTCTCTGTGCTCCATGTTGTTAAGAATAGCAAAGTGCTTCTAAAGGAAACAGAGGCAGAGCTACCATGGGGGAAAGGGAATTTGAGGTAAAGGAAGGGAAGATGGGTCATGTCAAGGGACAGGAGCATGGGACAGTGTCAACTAGAGGAGGATGGGAAGGAAAAGGACAGCTGCATAAGGATTTCTAGTTAAGATGGGTTTGAAAGTTCTTATAGGAAACCAACTCATCTGATGAACACCCTGTTAATGATGAAAAAGGGCACCAGATAAAACAAGATCAATAATGAAAAAGATAAGTCAATAAGCTCTTCTAACTGGTTCAGGACTACACAAGAAAAACAGCCAAGGCGTGGGTTGGGGGTGGGGAAAATAGTGGTGAGGAGGAAAGAAGTAGGGAAATTCAAGCAGGGCCGACAAGTCTCTTGGTGCTCTGAGCTGGGGCTTACTAGGGGGTCTGAAGGTGGAATGATCTGAGCCCTGGTGGTTGTAGCCACAGATTATTTTACCAGGCAGTACACATGTTTCAGGATCCTTCAGGAGACTTGAAGCCAGTGTTTCTTAACAGGGCCACAGCAAGAGGCAAGGAAATCTCTCAGGGGGTGACTCCCCAAATAAGAAAGAGGCAAGCCCCCAGGTTGCCTGTGCAAAGTGGTCCTCCAGGTGACTTGAGAGCTACTCAGTCACCATAAGGGGAACAATGGAGAACAGAACCAACTACCTGCTGATGATTTTGCAAGAAGGACTTAGCACCTTATTGACCACCAGGACACAGGCAGAAACTGGGTGTCATAGCAGAGGGTCAGACTCATCCAAGCTACCTTCTTCAGAGCAGAGACAAGATAGCTTCAGCATCATCCAGACTATAGATAATACAGAAACAGACAGGGCCTAGTTATACCATTCATGGGTGCAGAAGGGATCAGAGTCTAGCTCCGGCACAAAGTCTTGGAATGGAGACTAAAGGTATGATTTAATGGAAGAAGACTCCAAATGTAACGGAGAAATACTATGGGTTTGGAGAAGTCCAAGAGATAAATTCATAAAAAGAAGCTAAATCCATAGTAAATAGACATATAGCTTTACATGCTAGATGGATTGATGGAGAAGGCTGCATGGCTGGCTGGCTGGCTGGCTGGCTGGCTGGATGGATGGATGGATGGATGGATAGATGGATGGATGGATGGATGGATGAACAGAGAATCTAAAAGGATATCTCCCTCCTAAGGGAGCAAAAGTAGCTGGGAAAAAAAGGAAACAAAAGATTTTTTTTAATTTTACATTTATTATCTCATTTTATCTTTACAACAACCCTGTAAGTGCTATTATTATCCCCATTTTACAGATGAGGAAAGTGAGGTAGAGAGTGTAAATGATTTGCTCAGTCACATAGCTAGTAAGTATCTGAGTTAGGATTTGAACTCAGATCTTCTAAAAAACTAAAACTTTTGTTTTGTTTTGTTTTGTTTTAAAGAGAACTCTTGAGGAAAAAGTTAGAAGGAGAAGAAATAGCTTGCAACAGAAGTTGAAAAATCTTCATATAAATATTAGACTTCTTGAAAAATAGAATGGAAGAGGAATGTTATAGTTTACCTAGATTTTATCCTATTTGATTAAAGTATCTCGTAACAGCCTTGTGGAAGAGATGGAGAGATCTTACTAGGCAACAGTACAATTAAATGGATTTGGAACTAATTGAATATGGATCAAAAGTCAATGGTTTGATACCAATTTGAAAGGTAATTCCGAGGAGTGCCATAGGGATTTAGGCTTGGACGTATCATGTTCAACGTTTTTACCAATGGCAGATAAAGGCATTGATCAAACAAAACTTAGAGGCATGACTCACATGCTATCAGATACATTCAGGATCCAGGACAAGTTTAATAGATTAGCACTAGATTAGTCTAGGAATTCAGGAAGAATGCAATATAACATTTTACCCTGGGGTTAAAAAAATAAACTTCACAAGTAGAAGATGAGAGGAGGGGGAGGCATGGTTAGTTAGCAGTTTGCAGTCAACTAAATCCCTCACATCTTTTCAGACAAACTCAATATTATTCAGCAATATGATGTAGTAGCCAAAAGTCCTGTGATGAACTTGGGCTTCTTTAGGAGAGGAATACCCCTAGTCCTTCTATCCTCTTCCCAGTCATAACACATCTGGATTATTGGGCAAAATTCTGAATACTAGTTTAACAACAATTTATCCCTCTAGACTATTCCAAAAGGGATTTTTTGAGGCCATATTGGAAGGAAAGGAGTCTCCAAGAAGAGACAATCACTGTTAAATTTAATTTAAATATAGAGAGGGAAACTTTCCTTACCCCTTTTCTTAGAAGAAAAAGCTCTAATAAATAGTTTTATTTAATGTTAGCCCTTGATGACAGAATTTCCTTGTGAATGCACCTGGTCCTGATGACTTTTAACATGTCAGTTCATAAATGGCCCATTCAATTTCTCTGATAGTGGCTTTTAGAGGTGACTTTTTGTTTTATATTTTTGTAACTATTCACCTAGGTTTTTCTTATTCTGAATTTTGGGGGGTATATATTTGGAAGTAGTCTAATATTTTTATTTGTATATTCATTCTTTGTCATTCATCTTTTTTTTTTTCAATGTGGCCATGTTTTTCCTCTCTTTTCTGGATTAATTTTGCTAATGTCTTAGCTATTTCACTGTTTTTTTTTTAACAGTTCTTTTCTTTATTAATTCAGTTGTTTTTCTACTTTAATCATTTCTTTTAACTTTTATCTTGTCCTTTTTTACATTTTCTAACTTTTAAGTTGCAAATATAACTTATTAAACTTCTCTTTGTATCTTTCATGTATGTATATACGCACAATATAAATATATGTGTGCATATAGAAAGAAATTTGTCCCTAAGAATTCTATTTTAAATATAATTATATTCTAGATTAAATGTATCTTTATTACTGCTATTTATTTGTTTTTAAATCATGTTCTACTTTTTATGACCCCTTTTGGGAAAGATCCTGAAATGGTTTCTTTTCCTTCTCCACTCTATTTCCTTCTCCACATCTTTACTACAATTTTTGTAATTTCTGTACTTTTATGCTTGCATTGAAAATTATTAAATATTTTATTTTCATTCTTTAGACAGGCATGACTCTTTTGATCAAATTTTCTAATTACTGCTATTTTTTATTGTGCAAGTTTAAGTGACTTGTCCAGAATCACATAATAGATATGTACGAGAGGAAGGATTTAAACCTAGGTTATTCTGACTTAAAGGGTAACTGTTTTTTATTGTGTTACAGTCTATAAAATGTAATGTCTAGCAACCTGTCTTACAAGGTTTGGACTGACTACCTCCGAGTGGACCTAAGGATCCTCTGGGAGTTTTACTTCTTCCAAGTGCAAGAAAGGAGGGCTCTTACTGAGGGAAGAAGGAATTTTCATGTACAGCAAGACTTTGAAAAAATTTCATTGGAGAAGGATGGTAAGAGAGGTGGGGGAAAAGTGTGGTAGCTTCAATGGTAATGACAGAGAGAGAGGAAACAAGACATGAAGGACTTCTAACTGTTCTAATAGCAAGAGTCTTTTCCTTTTCCCCTGATTGCAGGTTATTTTATTAAGACATTCAATCCAAGAGTAAATGAACTTTTGACCACTTTGAGAAACCACTGGAACAAAGATGAATTGTCTCCACCATCTATTTTATTACTTGGTTTAATGACCCAAGCAACTTGGTAGGAAAGTTTATTGTGAAGGGTTTCTTTGTTCTTTAAAAGTTTTGTTTATTGCTATTGACATTTCCAAATAGTGGGTTGATAGATAAATATAAGAAAGTTTTAATTGTATCCTGAGTTTGTGTTTTTGCTGCAGAGATTGTAAGAAGGGAAAAATATGCACATTTGATTATGCTAAATTCCATTGTCTGAGAAATCACTTTCCATGTCTGGCAGTCAACAGACTGGAAGCTCAAAGCATTTGATAAATTCTATTTGTAATTTGTATTTTGAAGGTAGCTTTGTTTTGTTTGTTTGTTTGTTTGTTTTTTTAGGTTTTCTAAAAAAGGAAGCCACATCAACTAGGACCTTTATTATCGCTAAGTATATCAGTTATTTTACACCAGGGACCTTCAGTTTTAACCCACCCAATGGAGAGGATGAGGCAGGAAACTAAAAACCTGAACTAGCCACAGAAACCTCTATGGGGGAACATGATTAAAATGTATTCCATTTTGACTATATTAATACATGTGCCTTATCACATGATCGGTTTTGTGAAAGTTCTATGTGCATCTGAAGAAAAAGTAAATTCCTTTATACTCCCACTTAGTTATTGCTATATACCTATCTATCAAAGTCAGGGTAATTTTAGTCTTCTATTCAAATCTGTAACTTCTTTGTTTTTTAACTTTTTGTTTGAATTGTTATATTCTATTAGTTCAGTACTGAAATGTCCTATTACTCTTGTTTATGCATTTTTTAATTTGCAGGTAAACTTTTTTAAAAATACAGTTGTTATTCTATCATATTACTTAATATTAATATTCTTTCATTGTCAATGGTACCTTCTATGATGATATAGTTACTGGTAGACAGCTTTCTTAATGCTTCTAAATTGAATTCCGTTTTGTCCAACATCGTGATTGCAACTTGTGATTATCTAGAATCAGTTGAAGCAAATATAGTGTCATTAATAAGTTATTGCTATGGAAACAAATTGGCTGACTAGTTCTGGCTTCTTTCCATTCCCTCACTTCTAGAAGAAGAAAATCTGAATCCACCCACATTATGGTTGGGGCTTGGTTTCGATTATTACCTCCCTTCTATTGAAGTTCCTTCTCCCTCTCCGCCTAAGGTAGCAAAGGTTAGAGCTTTCACCTGACCCAGCCTGGCCCTAACCCAGACCCCTTTAGCTTGTCTCCTCCATGCCTTTTTTTGCTTTTTTTTTGCTTCTTTGGAAGGGGGAGGTCAGGTCATTTGGGGTTAAGTGACTTGCTCAAGGTCACACAGCTAGTAAGTGTTAAGTGTATGAGGCCAGATTCAAACTCAGGTCCTCCTGACTCCAGGGCCGGTGCTCTATTCACTGCACAACCTAGCTGCCCCCTCCTTTTTTTAAATGATAATAAGCTTGCTAGAAAAGAAAGAAAAAATCCAGGTCCAGTTTTAATTCTGCTTGTTGGGAAATTTATATAATTATGATAATTGTGTATATATATATAAATTTATTATATATATTATATAAATTATGTAATTTTAAATTCAAATCTCTGAGAACTCACAAGAGATCCAAGATCAATAATTTGACCAGGATTGACTTTTTAATTATTTTTCATTCCTCTGTGAATTTCAAATGGCCACTAGCATCTAGTTGTAAGCTCCTAAGTGCTCCAACCAAGTTGCATATGTGTAATACTCAGCTTTCATGGTCAACCATAGATTCTATGCGAAAACAAAATATGAAAAAGGCACAACTTAAAGAAACATCATAAATGGCTGCTATTCATAGAGTACAGAAAGAGGAGAGAGATTGGAGAGAAGAAAACCTTTTTGAGCATCCTTAGTCTCCTAAAGAGATAGCACTGCCACTTTTCTCTCAGAGGTGTTTCTTCATAATTAGAGTCTGTCAAAGGACAAACCCATTCCAATCAGGATGGAGTTTCTCTTTTTCATCTCTGCTGCTGCCCTCCCCCTCCTCAATTTGCTTAGGTGCTAGGAGAGGAAAGGCATCAACACTCAGTTCCCAATCTTCTCTCCCATTTCTACCCTCTCTCACAGACCAGACTAGCCTGCCCCACCCAGTCCAGTCCAAGTCTTGTAATGGTTCATTTATTCCCAAGCTGGTGAAGATGCTCCGATGCACTGGACTACAAATTCCACAATGCTCAATTAGACTTTGGATATCTTTTTCTTTGCCTGCAAAATAGCTAGCTCTTTCAGAAATGGCTGCATGCATTCCCTGGTGGCCAGGAGAGTCATTATAAAAGTAAATCAGAAAACCTAGTTGGCAGGGGATTAAAGGGATTATTTGTGATTTAGAAAGTATTAGCAATTATGTCCAGTTATCTGTCTGGGAATAAGTGATAAGGTAAAACAAGCTGGATATATGTCATTAAGCAATTGGATTTCTTTTTATTTCCTTATATCCTACCTTTCCCAAATAGCAACAGAGAGCCTAATGGGCATGGAAGTTGAGGGGACCATCTATTTATCAGTGGAAAGATGAAACAAGGGAATAAATCTCTAAGTCATTAGATTTCACATTATGCTTCTGTGCCTTGAGTTCTCATGTCTTCGAACTTTGGCTTGTCCCAAGTGGAGAAAAAGAGGGACTAACAAAGTAGCATGAACTAACAAGAGATTCATATCACCAGGACAGAGGAAAGGGGAATTTCAGGGTCTCACTGACTGAGAGATGAAAGAAGAATAAGCTTTGGAAAAGGCTGACTAAAGCCAAAATTTTAAAAGGAAAAAAATAAAGGAGAATTAGACAATAAAAATGAGAAACTAAGTGATAATAAAGCTCTGTTCCAAGTGTTTTTGGATATAGTGCCCAGATTAACCTGATACACTGTAATCCTATGATTTTTCCTTTTATTTTGACCTTTCTTGGTGACCTCATCAGCTCCCATTGGTTTAAGGATCATTTCTGTGCAGATGGCTCAGAGCTCTGATGATTCAGCTCTTTTTCTCTCCTAAGTTTTAATCCTGCATCTGCAAATGTCTATTGGACATTGCAAACTAGATATGCTGGAGATGTTTCAAAATCAATGAGGGCAAAACAGAACTCATAATTTTTCTCTCAAACAATCCTCTTCTTCTAAACTTCCTTATTACTGGTAAAGGCACCAGAAGTCATCACTCTCCCAGGTTTCTAATATTGCCTGACCACTCTCCCTTATCCCTGTCACATCCAATCAGCTCCCAAACGTTGCCATTTCTACTTCCATTTAATCCCTTCTTTCTTCTCACAATACTATCGCCTTAGTCCAGACCCTCACCACTTCTTGCATATAGAAGCAGCTAGATAGCACAGAGGAGCCTAGTGTGGAATCAGAAAGAAACCAGTTCACATCTAGCCTATGTGACACTGGAGCTGGTCACTTAACCGTTAGCTTGTTTTCTCAACTGTAAAAAATGTTTTTAGCAGCACCTTCCTTAGAGGGTTGTTGTAAAGCATTTGGCACAGTTCTAGGCACTTAATGGTTATTATATTGCCCTTCCCTCTTGCCTATGACCTCTGCAATAATCCAACAGCAAGTCTCATCCCACTTCAATTTATCCCTGATATTATTACCAAGTTTTTCCTTGTGTACACTTTTGACCATGTCACTCAATAGTGGCTTCCTTTTGCCTCTAGAAATATAAACTCCTCTATTTAGATTAGGGACCAACTTATAAAGGGAATTAAAAACCATCTTTCCAGGATCATTGTACATTGGCCCTCCCTCTGTTAATTACACAACATGCTACTGCCTATTTTCCCGTCTTTCCACTGGCAGAACCCCAGGCCTAGAATGCATTCTTTTTTTTTTTTATAAACAATTGGTGTTAAGTAACTTGCTGAAGTTTGCATGGCCAATTATTTCTGGGTGTGGTGCTAAGTATCAGAGCCCAGATTTGATCCCAGGTCATCCCGACTCTAGGGCTGGTGCTCTTACTCACTGCGCCATCTGACCACCCCTAAGCAATTGGGGTTAAGTAACTTGCTCAAGGTTACACAGCAAGGTGTTTCTGGGTGGGTGCTAAGTGTCTGAGCCTGGATTCAATCCCCAGGTCATCCCGACACTGGGGCCGATGCTCTTACTTGCTGTGCTACCTGGTTGCCCCAAATGCATTCCTTTCCTACTTTCATTTCAAAGAATCCCTTTTTTCTTTTAAGACTATGTTCAACTAATCCAGCCATTCTAGAGAGCAATTTGGAACTCTGCCCAAAGGACTATAAAACTGTACATACCCTTTGATCCAGTAATACCACTACTAGGCTTATAGCCCAAAAAGACAAAAAAAAATGGGGGGAGGACATATTTATGCAAAAATATTTATAGCAACTCTTTTTGTCATGGCAAAGAATTAGAAATTAAGGGGATGCCCATCAATTGGGGAATGACTGAACAAATTGTAGTATGTGATTGTAATGGAATATTACTGTGTTATAAGAAATGATGAGCAGGATGATTTCAGAAAACTTAGACTTATATGAACTGATGCAAAGTGAAGTGAACAGAACCAAGAAAACATTGTACACAGTAGTAGCATTACTTTACGATGATCAACTGTGAATGACTTAACTATTCTCAGCAATATACTGATCCAAGACAATTCCAAAGGACTCATGATGAAAAATGCTATCTGACTCCAGAGAAAGAAATGATGGAGTCTAAATGCAGATCAAAATCTACTATTTTTCACCTTCTGTATTTTTTACATGTTTTTCCCCTTTGGGTCTGTGTTTTCTTTTACAACATGACTAATATGTTAATATGTTTTACATGATTGAATGTGTAACCTATATCAAATTGTTTACTTCCTTAGGAAGGGGTGAGAGGAGGGAGAAAGAGAAAAGTTGGAACTCAAAATTTTTTAAAGTGAATGTTAAAAATTATCTTTACATATAACTAGGAGGAAAATAAATACTTATATAGATACTTAAATAGATACTTAATTTCAAGTATCATCTTATACATGATGACTATTCTGAATCATTCAGCTGCTAGGGTACTCCTGAAACTACTTTGAAAAATATATATACATATACACATACAAGTGTATGTGTCTTTCTTGTCTTACCTATTAGAATGTGTCATGACATCATCCTCCTGATGTCCTTGGTCCTCCTCAAGAACTAAGGATGAACAAGTACCTTATAGATAAGAAATATTTTTCGTAATTTTATTTGTATCTTTGGTGTGTAGCATTGTGTCAGGCACATAGAGGTGCTTAATAAAAACTTGTTTATATATTGATTTCAATCTTTTGTACAATGAAGGCTGAATTACTTGGGACAAGGTTTTTTTCACATTTTGTTTTTGTGATAGCATTGGTCATGTGTGTGCTTATAATATTAAAGCTTACACAGAAAAAAACACCTAATTTTGACAAAGATGAAACCAAATTAAGTTGTTTTTCCCACCTTTAATTAGTTTTCTGACAATTTAATAATCAATTTCATGCTATACCAAATGATTTAAATAAGAATACTCATGAACACTTATCAGATTGGCTGAAATGATAGAAGAGGAAAATGACAAATGTTGGAGGGGATGTGGAAAAATTGAGACACTAATACACTGTTGGTAGAACTATGAAAATCATCCAACCATTTTGGAAAGCAATCTGAAATTATGCCCAAAGAGTCATTAAACTACCTGTACTCTTTGACACAGCAATACCATTATTAGGTCTGTTTCCCAAGGTGATCATGGAAAAAGGAAAATATTATATATTCTAAAATATTTATAGCAGCTTTCTTTGTGGTGGCAAAGAACTGGAAACTTCAGAGATGCCTATTGTTTGAAGAAAGAATTCTACCAAATTTTTCCTATAATACAAACAGGGTCTTGATACCTAAATCAGGAAGAGCAAAAACAAAGTAAATTTAGAACACTATTTCTAATGATTATTGATGCAAAAACTTTAAAATACAATTTCCCAAGGAAACAAAAGCAGCATACCATAAAGATTAAACACTACCAAACTGGATTTTTAGTAGGAATGCAGGGCTGGTTCAATATTAGAAAAATTATAAATATAATTGACCACATTAATAACAAGATCAACAAAAAGCATACGATTTATTTCGGTAGTGACAAAAGATTTTGATAAAATTCAGCAGTCAATTCTGTTAAAAAAAAGACTAGAAAACAGACATAAAAGAACTCTTCCTTAACACAGTAAGTACAAGACAAAAATAATACCAGCCATGATACAAATAGGATCTATATGAAAATAATTTAAAAATTCTTTGCACAAATGGAGAACTAGAAAATTAATTATTCATAAAGTCAATATAAAAATGATAATACTCTCTGTTCACTTCTTCAATGCCACACCAATAAAAATACCAAAAAATTATTTCACAGATAATAGAAAAAAAATAATCAAATTCTTTTGGGAAAATGAAAGGTAATATATATATATATATATATATGTATATATATACATATATATATAATGAGAAATAATGGGCAAAAAGAGCTGTGAAAGAAGTAGACTTTCTAGAAATTGCATTAACTCATAGAAAACTAGAAGTTATCCTTAATGAGACCCATAATCATTCAAAAGAAAATAACCTGCATCTGTAAAAAGGAAAATTTGATATAATAATAAAAAAGAATGCTTTCTTTTATTTGAAATTTGCCAAGGATCTTCTCCAAGCTGAACATCTTAGGTGAGCACATTTAATAGTAGAAAGGAATTTGAAAAAAAGCCCTCCTCCATGCAAAAATATTGACTGTTTCAGGTTAAAGAGTAGAAGAAAACCCAATTGTGAATATCTAATGCTTTTTCCTGCCTTGGGATGTGGTGTCTGCAACACAGCAGGCAATATACTTTTATATTTTTCTTAAAAAAGGATCTGTCACATAGTTAGAAGAGAAAAATGTGGACTCAGGAAACAGATTATCTGCCCAGTGAACACATCTTAATTCTGTAGAACTCCTTGGGATGAACAGAACACTGAGCTCAATAGCAGGCCATTCCAAGAGTGTCATAAAATTAGGTTTTAGTGTAGATAAAAGTACATTTAAAGCCAAACACAGTGAATGAGCTTCTAATAGAGGACAAATAGTTATGATAGAATATATAGTTCAGACAAAAATGAGAGAAGAGCAAAGACTTATTTCATACCGATGTTGCTTTTCTGAGATACAACACAGAATCCTATTGATGCTGCAGTTAATTGGTGGGCTCTAGAATCTCATTGTAGGGCCATGGAGATCAATGCATGAAGTTATGTTTTTTTAGGGAAGGGAATGCTTCTTAGGGAAGGGTTATAGTTAGGCTTACCCACAAATCAAGATTGATATGTTGTGATTGATTTGAGTCATCTCAATCTTGCACAGTAAAAGGAATAAAAACTAGGAATAGTATTGTGTTATAAGAAAAGACAATGAGGATGATTTCAGAAAAAAAAAAACCTTGGGAGTCTTATGTGAATGGATGCAAAGTGAACAGTGAATTGAGCAGAAACAGGAGATCATTGTATATAGTAACAGCAATATTGTACTATGAATAACTGTGCATGACTTAACTATTCTCAGCAATAAAATAATCCAAGACAATTCCAAAGGACTTAATGATGAAAAATGCTAACAACCTCCAGAGAAGAACTGATGGAGTCTGAAGGCATATTGAAGCAATTTTTTTTACTTTCTTTTTCTTTTTTGGGGGGAAGGGATCTTGCATTTTCTTTCACAACATGACTATATGGAAATGTTTTGCATGACTCCACATGTATAACCTATATCAAATTGCTTGATTTCACAGTGAAAAGGGAGGAAATGGAGGGAGAGAATTTACAACTCAAATTTTTTTAATGAATGTTAAAAATTATTGTTACAAGTAATTGGGAAAAAAGATTAAAATTTAAAAGAGAAAATTATTTCCACTAAGAAGGCTGATTCTATGATGACTAAATCATTTGCAAACTGCTCAATGAATTATTTGCCACCAGATTTGGGAGACCCTAGAACTAAATTTCTTTTCTCTCCACTTAGCTGAAACCCCACCATCACTTCATTCCCTCTATTACCATTTCTAATACATGGTTTCTATATGGAAGCTATTGTCACTGCAAAAGAACCTACAGACAGATTACAAAGTATTTCCAACAGAATGATATGGTGGTTCACTCCATTTTATTATCCCATTAATCACAACAGGAGCTTCAGAATGATCTAACTCCCTTTAGATCTCTAACATTCAGTGAAAAATATTCCTTAAATAAATGAGTAAGAACTTATTACATTGTTAGTAGAAGGTGGAAAATCATTTTCAAAAAAAGCAAAACCCTCCTCAAATTATAGATAACAAGTTCTTAGGATAGGATCCGTGATTTTAAAGGAGGAAGGGAGCAATTTGAAAGTAATTCCTTTCCTTAATAGTCCTGTGTATTTTTATTTTATGCATTTAAAAAAACATTCTAAAAAGGGATCCATAAGCTTCACCAGACTGCCAAAAGGGTCCATAACATGCAAAAAAAAGATTAAGAACTTTTATTATAAACAATTTACTGTTTGATTAAATTTGACAACTCCCTTGACTTTGTAAATAAGTGCAATATAATATTAGCTAAATGTTTTCCTCAGAACCACTTTATTAGGTAGGTACTATTTTATCCCCACTTTTGTTGTTGTTGAGTAATATTTCAGTGATTTCCAACTCTTTGTGACACCATTTGAGGATTATCTTGGCAAAGATACTGGAGTGGTTTCCTATTTCCTTCTCCAGTTCATTTTACATATGAGGAAACTAAGGCAAACAGGGTTAAGTGACTTGCCCAAGGTCACACAACTAATAAATCTGAGGACAGATGTGAACTCAGGAAGATGAGTCTTCCTGATTGCTGGCCTGGTACTCTATACATTGTGCCACCTAACTGCCATCCTTAATTTGTTGACTTTTTTTAAAGGTGAAACTATGAAACTTTAAATGACTTAACAATGGTGTCACAGCTAAGTAAACATCTGGGGCAAAATTTGAATGAAGGTGTCCCAATTCTAAACAGTACTCCTTTCACAGTCTCTTACTTTCCCTAAAGAAATTCAATCTCCTCTCTCGCTAACAATGACTGCCATTTTCAACTCATGTCCATGCTGTATTTGTTGATTCCAAAAGATGCTATTCCATGTCCATTTTCTTGAAAATGAAACTTCATAACTTACTTTAATTTGGCAAATAAAGATGTAGCTATAATCCCTCTCCTGACTCCATTTTTTTCTTTTTTTAATTATTTATTTAGTCTTTGTTTTTCCCCAATTACATGTAAGAACATCTTTTAACATTCATTTTAAAAATTTCAGCTTTCAAATTCTCTCCCTCCTTTCCTTCCATCTTCATTGAGAAGGCAAGCAATTTGATATAACTTATACATGCATGATCATGTAAAACCTATTTCTATACTATTCACTTCATGCATTTTCATCTATTATCCCTTATTCCTGGAAGGCTCTCTGCCTTCTGTTTTCTCTGGTTTCCTTCAAGTATGAGCTAAAACATCACCTTTTACAAGAAGCCTTGCCTGATCCCCCTTAATAATAGTGCCTTCCATCTGGTGATTATCTCCATTTCATCCTCCATATGTTTAGTTTGTATATAGTTGTTTGCATGTTGGCTTCCCCAATAGATTCTAAGATCTTGGAAGCAAGGACTCTCTTGTGTTCCTTTGTATCCACAGTGACTGGTACATAGCAGGTGATGAATAAATGCTTCTTCTTCTTCTTTTTCTTCTTCTTCTTCTTCTTGGAGCCTAACTGGGGTTCAGTGACTTGCCCAAAGTCACACAGCTTGAATAAATGCTTCTTGACTAGACCATAGCACTTCCCACATAGCACACTCCCTGAATTCAAAGAGAAGGGATTAGACCTCTCTAGTTTTCTTGGGTTCATTATACCACCATCTCATAATAGCAGAAAAGCTCTTAAACAAAGTTTTAAGTATGCCTCATCTAGCTTCTCTGCAAAAGTATGTTAACAAGGATGATTATATAGAAGGTATTAGATGTGGTTACCATGTATAATTTAAGTTTATTGACTCATTCAAAAATACCTAAAACACAGAATATTCATAAGAATATATTAACAATATAAAACATAAGGCAGTAATCCATCAACATCATTACAATGACTCTGAAAGTTAATGACATTTTGAAGGACTACTGAAGAGACATTTCACTTTCTCTAGGATTGAACAAGCAACTCATAAGATCCTAAGCTATTGGTGAGGCATGGATATTTATTCCATTCAGAGTGTGGATAATATTGAAGATACCTCTGTTATCCAATAAGCTACAGATAATAGGCTATAAACAACTCAGGATGCAGCAACTCTTGCACTCATGAAGTAACTGCCAAGTCTGGAAATATACACCTCTCCAAATGATTGGTTGCTGGCTACAGTTGTTCTCAGAGAAGAAATGCAGAAGAAAGCACCCAGAAATTTAGGGTAACTTGGGCAAACTAATGTTCTAACTTCCATGTTCTCAAGCTGTTGGCTACCATTGCTTCAGGTGAGGGAGAAGGAAGAGAAGTGGATTTTCCCACTGATGGGGAACACTGCTCTCCAATAGTCTTTTCTCCATGACACTCAGTGGCATCTTTCACACATTCCTAAGGCACAGGAATCAGCAAGCAGTTGATAAGATATACCAAAGTACTGAGAATGTCTTTTCACACAGCATATGATTTCAGAGAAAGGGGCCAGAAAGCATACACAACTCCATGAGAAATATCCCAATGAATTCACTACCAGATTAAACAGAGAAATGTAGAAATGGTCAACTCTGCCCATATTTGACCTCAGGGCTTGGGTTAAAGAAACACTTCAGACTGGGAATTTATAGGAGATTGGTATCCAGGAAGCTGATACCAAAAAAAAAAATTATTATTATGCAGTGCAGCAAGCTGATACCAAAAAAAAAAATTATTATTATGCAGTGCAGCAAGCTTGCAAATAAAATCTGGGAAACAAAGCAGATACACACACTATATGGCTATGTAAACAAAGATTCATCCCCACTGTTGTAAGAAACTCATCCAGCATGAACAGAGATATACTGGGGAAGAAACACTCAATTGGGTTTCAGGTGGTGAAATAATATAACCGTAGGATGGACTTGGTTGAGAATAGATAAAACAGTGCTATATGTAGGAGAGGCCATTCCTAATCACACACACAGATGTGGTAGAGAAGTTATTGGACATACTTGTTGATACCAGGCTGAAGTGAACTTTGAATAGGGAGAGTTTATTAAAAACAAACTGAGGGAGGATCTAAGTGAACTCTCCAAGGTAACAGAAGAGAATGATGGAAGACCCCTGCAGCCAGTCAAATGTCTTGATCAATCAAAGCTGTGAGCATTATCTGCTGGACAGATTTGACATGGATGAAAACAGTAGAAAAGCAGAAGCTTATACGCTTTATGTGGGAATTAGGATCACATAAGACTCTATACTGGAGTCCTATCATAATAATTATATCAAAAAATACAAAGCTTAAAATCATCAGAAGCTCTCCAAAAATAAACATAAAACAACACAGGGTCATTCAACAAGCATTTATTAGGCACTTAGTATGTGCCAAGCAGTGCGCTAAGCAATGAGGAAACAAGGAAAAGCAAAACCCAGCTCTCTTTGTGGTGGCAAAAAATTGGAGATAGAGGGAATGGCTCTTATCAATTAGGGAATGACTGAACAAGTTGTGGTATATGAATACAATGCAATACTATTGTGCTATAAGAAATGATAAAGGGGCAGCTAGGTAGTGCAGTAAATAGAGCACCAGCCTTGGAGTCAGGAGGACCCAAGTTCAAATCCAACCTCAGACACTTAACACAAAAACTAGCCATGTGACCTTGGGCAACTCACTTAACCCCGATTGCCCTACCTTCACCCCTCCAAAAAGGAAAAACAAACAAACAAAAAGAAAGAAATAATAAGTAGGAAGACTTCAGAAAAACCTTTGAAAGACTTATATGAACTGATGCTAAGTGAAATAAGCAGAACCAGGAGAACATTGTACACAGTAACAGTCACATGTACAATGACTGGCCTTGAAAGACTTAGCTCTTCTCATAAATGCAAGGATCTGAGACAACTCCAAAAGACTCATTATGGAAAATGCTATCCACATCCAGAGAAAGAATTTTGGTGTCTGAATGCAAATGGAAGCATACATTTTGCCATCCTTTTCTTTTGTTGTTTTGTTTTGTTTCTTCTTTCCTATGGTTCCTCCCACTAGTTGTAATTCTTCTTTGCATCAGGACTAATGTGAAAATATGTTTAATATGAATGCATAATAGAGCCTATATCAGATTATATGCCATCTTGGGGAGGGGGTGTAAGGGTTATGGGATTTAAAGATCTTCCATGCCCTTGAACTTGCTGATATAGCAGGCAGGGTTGGGGCAAGAGGAAGTGGAAGCCAAGCTAGAGTGCATGTAATGACTGGAAGCATGGCAGCAGCGGCAGCAGCAGTAGCAGTGGTAGCGGTGGCAGTGCAAACTCCTTCACTTTTTGAGCCAGCCAGAATTTCTGCTAAGGACTCCCGTTGAGGACTGCCAGGGACCAGAACTGCCAGGGCTGGAGCTCCTTGCGCAGTTGCCGTGAGTAAGAAGAGGACCTTTGCCTAAGGTAGCCTGTTCTGTTTTGAAGGCTTGAGAATGTGGGTGTTTAATACATTAACTATGTGTGCCAACTTCATAACTACTGTGATGGCTTTGACTTTCTGGTTTGAGGACTCAGTTTTCTGATATTTGAATAAATGTTCTAGCTTTATTCCCCATGTAGAGACCTTGGTATATTTTGTGATTAATAACCATATCAGCATATTTATAGTTACTGTATGCATTGTGAATATTGCATTGTTGAGACAGGGGATAGCAGAGGAAGAGGAAGAAAATTTAAAACTCAAAATCTTATGAAAGTGAACATTGAAAACTAAAAATCAACTAATTAATTGCAAATAAATAAAATAAGGGACAAAAAAAAGAAGACTGTCAAGGTAGGAAGGGGCCAGAGGGCTTTGAAAGTCAAACAAGATTTCCTATTGGATGTTGGAGTTAATAGGGAGCCACTGAAGTTTATTGAATATGGGGGTAACATGGTCAAACCTATGATTTAGGAAGATTACTCTGACAGCTGAGTAGATAAGACTTAAGTAGGGAGAGACTTGAGAGAGTGAAATGAAGCAGAAGGCTATTCTAATAATCCAGTGGTGAGGTGATGAGGGCCTGCCCTAAGGTGGTTGTAGTGTCAGAGGAGAGAAGAGGGTATATATCAGAGATGTTATTAAGATAAAATGGATAAGAGTTGGCAACTGATTGAATTTTGGGGATGAGTGAAGAGTCAAGGAAGACACCTAGGTTGTGAACCTGGATGACTGCAAGGATGATGGTGCCCTTCCAAGGAAAAGGGAAGCCAGGAAAGGGAAAGATGAGGATGGGGAGGAGAAATGCTTCAATTTTGGACATTTTGATTCTGAGCTGTTTAAGGACACATCCAGTTTAAGATATTGAGAATTGGGAGTTGGAGATTTGAACCTGGGGGTCACAGAGAGGTTAGGGCTGAATAAATGGATGGGAGAATCAACTGTATAGTGTCATGAGAGAAGACTGTTGGGAGAGTAATTCTGAGAGACTAAGTTCCATGCACAATCAATTTATTAGCAAGGCTAGACATTGCCAACAAATATGGTCAATAATCTCTCAATGACCAGAGATCCTGAGTGAGGACTGTTTTATAATGATGTACAAAATTATAGGGCATAATCTCAACCAACATAGGTGTGCCCTATTCTGATTGCCTTACAAAGTAAAAAAACTCTATAATCAGCTTGATATTACCACATTTGGATCTCTTGTTCTCAAATTCCCTTAACCACCATCAAGACATGTGATTTGGTGAATTTGGAAGTTGCTACAACAGCATAAATTGAATAAGATTGACCTTTAAATTAAGCAAGTTACTTTAGAATGCAGGCAGTGAATCAAGTTACAAGGGTAGAGGTACAAATCACAAGAATATGATTATGACCCAAGTAACCTAAAGGAACATCAGTAGGCTTCCAAGGCTAAGGAATTTAGACTCACACAATGAAAGAGAATGAAATAAAATAAAATAAATCAATTTTCAATTTCACAGTTCTCCTCTTTGATTCTTGGAAGACAATGCTTCCAATGAATCACTTAGCCTGATTAAAATTACAAATCAAAGTATAGTTAAAATTGTGTGTCTATAACTCCACAATATTTAGTAAAGTGGAAGCAATGATTACAGAAGAAAAAATGCTGAGTTAGAAGACTTAATTCATTGTTGCAAAGTTACTTCTTGATCCATAATATATTGAATCTCCAGGAATCAGTTAAAACTCTAGCACAACCTTCAACACAAAGCTAAAAGATAATAAAAAAGCCTATGACCATATATCTTTAAAATATATACATATAGATACACACATGTGTGCATATATACACATATGCATACATGCACATATGCATGTACATGTATATGTGTGTATATGTTTACAGGTATGTGTATATGTATATGTGTGTGTATGTGTATAACACTAAAATAGTATACTTCCTCTTCCTAGCCAGGAAAACATCCAAGAAAAGCAGGAAAAGAGGTCCCACCGTGAGCTATCAATAAATATTCCATGGCTTTCCATCATAATTTCCTGTTTCATTCATAATTCATTGAAGTTTATGGATATCTGTAACAATTTCCAAACCTGTTAATGTAAGAGCAGGACTGATTAATAAGAGCATAGGCTCCCCCATAGGCAGCAGTGAGGACATCCAGAACCCAACAGTTGTACAGGACTGTTTCTGCTAAAGAATTTACCTTCACTTCCCTGGAGGGAAGAGTCAGCTTGGGTAGTGTCCTGAGCTAGGCTTTCAAATGCAGCACAATTGTTTCTTGTTCTATCGCTAACATCATCCCCAAAGAGGGCATTATATCCCACAAGACTCTATGGCCTGGAGTGGAGTCAGCAACAGAGTTTGATCTTGATTTCTTTTTGCAGTCATGCCACCAGGTCCCAAGATTTGTATCAGTTTTTTTTCTACTAGGCCTATGAGATGGTTCTGAGCTGACACTGGAGGATCCTCATAGGTTATTCCACATGTTCCATACCATTCTGGAGGAAGAGAAGACAAAGCTGATATGCTGCAGTTGTAAAATTGACCTGGGGTTACTTGTCCCCAAGTAAATTCTGGGTATACTGGCATGGGAGTTGAGATTTACAAAAGAGAATTTTGGGAGTTATTGAATCTAAAGATACAGGTTTTAGCACATTCAGCTGAATATGTAGAGGATGGAAAAGTGAGGCTGCATTTCACTTTCTCCCCTACATTTAAAGTAGTTGCTATCGTTTGATTCTTTTTGACATAGAGATCATAGATTGTCAGAGGTAGGACAAGTGGGAATGGTGGGGAGGGTAATCCTGTCTTTAAAAAGTATTCCAGATTATCTGTTAAACTTTGCCCATACTGGAGAATTCTTGAGAGGTCTGAATGTAGCTAAGACAGTCAGTCATAATGAATTGGCTGGATTCCAAGTGCTACTGTTAATTTTTCAGATAGTAAAAACAAAAGGTGCAAATGGCTTTTCAAAAGGTGGTGACTCACCACAATTCTCCTCATGTAGGAGGCGTGGCATGGTCTCATTTACCTGGGCAAGAATAGGCATCCCCATGACACAAGGGTTCTGTGGAGCTGATGACTGACACGGGGCCCAATGATTCTACCATGGTGGAGAATATGAATTCTAATGACATTGTTCATTGCCCAAGAACATAGGCAATAATGCTAAACTTAATTTTTTTAGTCAGTTGGGGTTAAGTGACTTGCCCAAGGTCACAAGGCTAGGGTTTTGTGTGTGTGTGTTAAGTGTCTGAGCCCAGATTTGAATTCAGGTCCTCCTGACTCCAGGGCCGGTGCTCTATTCACTGCACCACCTAGCTACCCCAGCAATGCTAAACTTAAAATGACAAAGTAAGCCTGCAGTACAAGCTCATCAAAATTATGATAACAGACTCCTCCACTGTCAAAATCTTATATTTGCACTGTTTCAGATAGAGGCAAATTTGAGTTCTTGTGTCCTCATCATATATTAGATAATCAGAATCAGAAGACATCATGAGATTCTCAGAATCTAGCTCAGGGTTGAGGAATCTGTAGCTGTGAAGTCATGTGGCCCTCTAGGTCTTCAAGTGTGTCCCTTTGACTGAATCCAAACTTCACAGAACAAATTCCACACCCAAGGACCTAGAAGACCTGGCCTCGAGACCACAGGTCCTCTACTTCCTTCTTGAAAAAGTCTTGTTGTGAACAAAACCAAAAATTATAGGGTCCACTACAAAAAGTAAGATAAGAAGAACCCATTCTTTAATATCTGTTTTCATGGAAAAAAGGGAAAACGTGTAATCTTGGATTGTTAGTGTAGAAACCTACAAGAGAAGTCTGCAAGAGTTGTAAAGGTTCTAGAACACAATCTTTATTGAAGGAAGTTGGAGGCTTTGTAAACTCTCCAAAGGATGAAATTCATTGTTGGCAGCACAATGTTGCACCTAGAATGGCATGAAGAAGTTTTGGGGTCTGTGCAGCTGATAGCTATTGAACGACCTGTACACATTTTGGAGAAACCCCGAGAGTGCAGGCAGACAAAAGGAAACCAAGATACCGAACCTGAGGGCAGCACCACTGAATCTTTGATTTGGAGATGTTGCTACCTCTTTAGTGAAGCTGAAGATTTCTGTCTGGTTGATTTATCTTGATATTAGGGTCTACTTTTAGTTTATCAACATACTAGACTAGAGAAGCACCTTTACAGATGATAGGATTTAAACTCTACTTAAGAATGACACTTTCTACATACAATTTTAGCATTTTGGTTCTTTGATTGGTATGGCACTGAATCCATAGAATAATCTAGACAAATGTCATTTTTATTATATTGGCTCAGTCTAGCCATGAGCAATTAATGTTTTTCCAGTCATTTAGATCTGAATTTAGTGAGAAGTGTTTTATAATTGTGTTCACATAGTTCCTGGGCTTGTCTTGGTAGATAGATTCCAAAGTATTTTATATTGTCTACAGTTATTTTGAATGGAATTTCTCTATCTCTTGCACCTGTACTTTGTTGGTAATATATAGAAATGCTGATGATTTATGTGGGTTTATTTTATATCCTGCAACTTTGCTAAAATTATCTTGGCTTTATTGAGTTCCACTTTTGCTTTCCACTAAGACTCAGTCAGCTGCCCCAGTGGGTCAGCTGCCTTCAAGGAACCTAGTCACAGACCTAGTCCTTAACTACTGAATTTAAATAAAACCCAAGAAGCCTTAACACGGGATGCCTCCTGGCCATCCATGGTATTCCAGTTGATAGATCTTGTTTTCAAGACTATCATATCACAGTGCCATTCTTAAAGGCCTCAGAGTAGCTGATACCCATCATGAACAGGTGGCCACTTTATGTCCAAGGTCATGGAAAAGTCAGCTCCCTCTACTGAAAAACAATCATATAGAAGTAATAACCAGCAAAATCTTCACCCACCACTTCTACTTGGAAAGTCATAGTTTAGTCCTTGTTAGTTGGGAGAAAGTTTACTTCCCTGTTCTAGACTCTTTGTCAACCATTGGCTTAAGCAGACACTCTGCTGATGATACAATAAAGGCATTAATTAACAGCAAATGAAATTCCTTAAGTCAAATTTGAGGACTTTCAAGATTCTGCATATTACAAGCCAATGGTGGAATGTAAGAGTTCAATTTTTGCTTTTACTTTGTACTATTACAGGATTCTAGTGTATTCTAGGTCCTATCAGCCCTCTCAAACAATGAAGGAAGAACAGATAGCTTCCCATACAATGGAGAAATAGACAAAAACAGAGAAAAGAGAGACATAGAGACACAGCAAGTGAGACTAATTATTCCCTTTCACTTGAGGGAGATTCCTGGGCCCAATGCTGAGGTTCTTACCTTGACTTGGAAGAAATGGAATGATCCTGAAGGGGAGTCCAGCCTCCAGGGCAACCCCTCGGTGAAATCAATAGGTGTGTGTTCTAGAAAGTTTTTCTGAAGAGCTGTCTTAGAGGTCAGTCTCCTGCTCAAATGCCACATTGAGGACCAATAAGAGAAATTCTGAGACAAAGTTCCAACCATCAATTTATTAACATATTTATTAGCATAACCAATTTATTAACAAGGCTAACAATTGCCAACAAATGGAGTCAATGACCTCTCAGTGACCAAAGACCCCACGTGAAGGCTGACAGTTTCTTTCATAGTGATTTATCAGATCTTATCTAATATAGGTGTGCCTTCTTCTGATTGACATTAACATTAGCTTTATATTTTCCCACTTGGACATACCCTTCTTAAGCCACTTTAACCACAAACAAGATTATGATTCCAGGAATCTGTGAGTTGCTACAACAGCACAGATGGAATAAGCTTGACCTTGAGATTAAGAAAGTTTCTCCAAAATATGAATAGTGGATCAGTTGCAAGGATAGAGGTATCTGAGTCATAAGACAAGGGTGGAGGTACAAAATGCAAGAATAGAAATGTAACCCAAGTAACTAGAGGTTACATGAATTGAAGTTACATGAACTTGCAAGGGTAAGGAATTTAGACTCATGCAGCAAAGAGAATAAAATACAATAAATCTATATTCATTTTCACAATAGAGATAATTGAATCCATTTGGAGCAAATTAGATCATCAAGCAAAAGGATATAGAGAAAGAAGGGGAGAGGATCTAGGACAGAGCCTTGGGGAACACTCGTGGTTATTAGCAGGCATAACTTGGATGAAGATCAAGCAAAGGACACTGAGAAGGAACAATGAAACAAGTACAAGGAAGAGTCCTAGGATCCTCTACTGACTTTGTTGTATATCTTAGATCTACAGAGTGGTTTTCATGTTTCCTCTTCTTCAGGGCAACTGTTTTTGTCTTTCTTTGTATACCTAGACCTCAGCTCACTGTCTTGCACAGAGTAAGCATTTAAGAGGTTCAGTCTGTAAGAAAGAGTTCAGGATTTTAAGGCAGGAAGATAAGAATCAAAATCCCATGTAAGACACTTTCCTTGCTATGTGACCCTGGGCAAGTCACTTAAAACTCATTGAGCCTCAGTTTCTCTCCCCGTAAAACAGGGACAAAATAGCACCTATCTCATACAGCTATTGAGAGGCACAAATGAGATAAAAATATGGATAGTTCCTTGTAAACTTTAAAACATTATATAAATACCAAGTTATTAGACATCTAAGTGGTACAGAAGATATACAGGATTGAACCTGGGGTCGGAAGTACAAATCCAGGCTCAGACACTTGCTAACTATGACGCTGGGCAAATCACTTGACCAATCTGCCTCATTTTCCTCATCTGTCAAATAAGATAATAATAGCAGCTTCCTTTCAGAGTTTTTGTGATAAAGTGAGATATTTGTCAATGTTATTATTATTATTATGAAATTCTTATAGATTTATTGACTGACTACACATATGTAAAAGGGAAAAGTGACTTCTTTGTCCTCAATTTGGGTGCTCAATTTCAACTGTAAAATGAGGTAGTTGGACTAGATCAGGGGTGGGCAACCTTTGGCATCAAGGCCACATGTGGCCCTCTGGGTCATCAAGTGTGTCCCTTTGACTGAATCCAAACTTCACAGAACAAATCCCCTTAATAAAAGGATTTGTTCTGAAAACCTTGGACTCAGTAAAAAGGCTGCACCCAAGGACCTACAAGGCCATATGTGGCCTCTACATTGCAGGTTCCCCAACCAGGATGAAGGAGAAATAATAATAGTATTTATATCACACAGTAACGTTTACAACATACTTTACAAATATTATCTTATTTTGTCCTAACAACCATGACAAGTAGATATTGTTATTAGCAGACCCATTTTACAGATAGGGAAACTAATGCAAACAGAATACTGGACCTGAATAGACCAGAGGATCTGGGTCCAAATCTTGAATCTGCCCCTTACTGAGTTGGCCTTAGGCAAATTACTTTTCCCTCTCTGGTCCTCCATTTCCTTGTCAATGAAATGAAGTTGGACTAGATAATCTTCTAGGTGCCTGGTGACTCCAACATGCTAACTCCTATGATATTCATTTGAATACTAGTTGTAATATTAAGTAGTATATAACTATATAAATTATATATATATATATATATATAATATAACTTCGCTGACTCAGATTTGAGATCAATTAAATCAACAATAATAGTTCATTTATATAGTGCTCTGAAGTTTACACAATATTTTCCTCACAATAATTCTGTATCATGTAAAGAGTTTGCAAAGATCCAGGCAAACAGAGGCCCTCTGGAGTCCTTCTTATGTGTATTAAAGTGCTAAATTCCATTGATGAGATTATTTCCTTAAGATAAGAACTCTAATTGCTGTTAACTATACACTTGACCTTGGATGATCCCCCTTGCTCCTTCAATACCACACAGAGCATGATTCATTCACATTCAGCTCATCCTCCTCTCCAGCCATCCCCAACCCAACATTTGACCTTTAAAAGAAAGAGCAACAATATGAAAGATGCCAAAGAGAGAAATGTTATCCACATAGACACTCAAACTTGCTTGTGTATACGACTTCTAATGATTCTGGAGAGGCAACATGAGAGAGTAGAAAGAGGGATGGCCTTAACACAAGAAGAAATGGGTTATAATCTTTCCTCAGATGAGAGATGTATGTCTGTGAAGCCCCATCATAGAACATGGCCTCAGAAAATCTAGGATATCAAACAATGGCAAAAAAAAGTGTTGGTAAAACCTTTGACTATGCCAAGAGCTACAAGAATGCAAAATGCCAATAGAAGAATTGCACTGTGGAATAATGGAAAAAAATTTCTTTATCAAATCTCTCAGATCCAGCAGGAAGGAGTTGCTGGAATAATTAAGTCCTGTAACACAGGAGCAGCAAGGGATAAGGACAAGGACATAGTGAGGTACAAATCAGGACCTTGCCCCTTAATGGCACTGTGAATTATGTGGACCTCACCAAGGGATGGGGTCAATGGTGGGATATGAATCTTTACTAACCTCTAGTGTTTTCCCCTATTGGGAACATCAGCCTCAGAATAATACTGAATAAGTCTGAAGGATTATATGAATCATTTGGAGAGCAAAGGCACATAGGAGAGGAAAAAAGTATTGTCTTGACTATTTATGCGTCCCTTGCATCTTTCTTTTGCCAGATTAAATATACCCTGTCCTATATTCAATATTATCTTGCCCTAAATGCTTGCATGAGAAATGAAGGCCCTTTTCTTTTTGGCAAGAGACCCAGACTTACATTAAATTCTAAATTTCCTATAGAAATCTCTGAATGGAAACACAAGCAGAGAAAAGAAAAACTAACAACAAAACAGATTTAAGTGGGAAATCACCAAGATTATACCCAATCAGTATAATAACCAAAAACTTTGATTATGAGGAAACTGAGACTTTGCAAGGTGGAATGATTATCCAGAGCAAGTGAAGGATTAAACTCATGCTTGTTGATTCTTAGGGCAGCAGTTTTCTCCAGGCCATATTGCCTCCCTTGAATCATTGTGTGTTTGTGCTTAGTTTTCAAAGAGGACCATGATATCAGGGAAAGATGCCATGATTTGCAGTTGACTTTGATGTGAGTAAGGAAGGGCTGTGCAAGGTCACGAGCCTGGCTTTCTGCTCCAGAGCCATCAGAGTCTAGTGTCCTGATATCTATGGGTGCTCAGCATAAAACAGAAAAGCCAAGCAGCATGGGAACATCATCACTGGATTAAGTCAAGGGAAAATTAAGTGGGGTGCAGGAAGTTGATCCTCAACCCCTCTGCACTGCTTGCAGCACCCACAGACTAGCCAAAGTTCACTCTATTCACATATGGGCAGAGAGGAGGGAAAGACAATCAGCTACAAAAAAAAACAACTGTTCTTTGTATCACTCTTTTCTTTTCCATGGGAAATAAAAGGAGTTATCTTGGCTTTTTATTCTAGTCATTTCAATGACGTGTCAAACATTAGGGCTGTCCAACCATTTACAGATGAAATGTGAAGTCACTTAAAGATAAGTATCTAGTGTTAGAAGGATATTTCATAGCAGAAAAATAGTATGAGAAAGCCTGGTGGTAGCCCATCAGCAGCCCCTGTGAGGGGAAACGAAGCCTCTTTTTCCCTACCCACATTAATTTTTTTTAAAGCATACTAAATATTTAAGCTACAATTGGAAAGCTACCATTAGCTTTCAATTAGCTTAGAATCCTTGCTGCATAGATGAGACCCCTCACTGATGTCATCAAGGTTGTCATGGTTACAATAGTATCAGCAGCTTAGATTAACCAATTCCTTCTATCCTGCCCTATGTACACATTAAAAAATAAAATTTGTAGACAAAATTCTGAGGCAGAATAAAACACAAAAGTGGAAGGGGTGAGGGGTGGGGAACCTTGTCATCTCTTGGCAAAAGCTAGTGGGAGAGAATATACTTGTAAACAAGAGATCGATACTTGGCAAACAAAAGAGAAGAGGGATTATGTTATTACACTCAGGCTCTTCAATACAAACTACAAAAAGGATATGTTCTCTCTCAGACCTAATAATTAAAGACGAGAAGAGGACAGGCTAAAACACAGCAATAACAATTAAAAAGGAAATAGTCTTTTGGTCTCAATTAACAGCAAGGTGACCTAAAGAAATGCTAAGGGGAGAATGACAAGCAGAGTTATTATTTGTAAAATAAGCCAAGCATATTACTTTTCAATGACCCACTGAAAATAATAAAAATGAAAAGCACAAGAGAAAATGGAATTGCATGATGGAGTCCAGGTGCAAATTACCATTTGTTTATTTTCCTTCAATTTTCCCTGGAGGTCAGAGGACTCAACAATGTATTAAAATTCAATTTTCTTTATACCCATGTGCATGGAATGGTGTCTTATGTAAAAATCCTCTTTGAGTAGAAATGTTGGGTCAGCAATAGTTACAGTTTTCAGTGCAATCAATGTTGGTCTGACACAAATCTCCAATTTTCTCCAGGATTTTCCAGCCATTCTCCATGCATTTGCCTGTGAAGAAGCAACTGTCTGAGAAAAGCCTGGTTCCCTGCAAGACTTAAACTGACCAAAAGCAATTTTATTCACTGACCCATCCTTTGGCTTTTTCTGAATGAAGATTTTATAGAGCTAGATGTTTTCTTTGTGGGCCAAATGCTGATTTTTTTTTTATGACTTCCAGAACGTAGGCCAATCATCCCTTTCAAACATTGTTTCATGGGTTTCATATTTGAATGAAATTTGGATGCTTTTAAATGTCACCTAGGTTTTAATGGGGAAAGAATGTGGGTTGATATTTATTTTTCAGTCCTACTTCTTAATATCTAGATGTCAGAAGGTTGTACTTTAACAAATTGTTAGGAAACATGCAAAAAACAGCCTCATCGCTTGCAGTGGCAAAAGGACTGCCTTCAAAATTTAATGTGTTTAAAAATCAAAAAGGCATGAAAGAGTTCATTGGTTCCAACAACAACAATTCTCCTTCTGAGGAGATAGAAGGGGGTAATAAATAGAGTTGGCCTTGGAGCTGGGAAAAATCTAGATTCAAGTTCTGCTTTCCACACATATTTGCTGCTTAACACTGGATAAGTTACCTCTCAAAGCTTGAGTTGCTCCAGGCTAATCTTTAAGACAAAATTAAAAGGTGCCTATGTGCACTAGTAGAATCCAATGAAATCACAGGTCCAATCTCTATCCCCGTTTTATGCTTTTTTTTTTTGGAGGGGGGAGGGCAGGGCAATTGGGTTTAAGTGACTTGCCCAAGGTCACACTGCTAGTAAGTGTTAAGTGTCTGAGGCCAGATTTGAACTCGGGTCCTCCTGACTCCAGGACCAATGATCTATTCACTGTGCCACCTAGCCACCCCTATCCCTTTTTTTATGAAATGCCATTGAAATGTGATTTGGATTCCAGTTCTACCCCTGGTTACTAGAATCACTGAAACTAGATAGGACCTTAGCAAATCATTTGCTTTTTTCATTCCATGTTATGGAAATGTTTAGTTCATAAATTAAAAATAAAGAAAATTAAAGGAAAAATTTCACAAAATGACCAGGGAAACAACATGCCAGCAACTATACACAAACAAGCTGCATACAGCTGGAAATAAACAATAGAGGGAAGGTATAATTAGCCATGGGGGGGGGGGGAGAATCAGGGAAGGCTTCTTGTAACAGGAGGGATTTTTAGCTGAAACTTGAAGGAAGCTCAGAAAATTAGGAGACAGAGGTGATTAAAAGCATCTGAAGCAGGGGAGGGACAGCCAGAGAAAATGCCTGGTACCAAGAGATGACTGGAGTGTCTTATCTCAGTGACACTGGAGTAAGGAAGGACAGGAAAAGTAGGAGGGGCCAGCTAATGAAAAGCTTTCAATACCAAACAAAAGATTTTATATTTTATCCTGGATGTTATAGGGAGCAGTCACTGGAATTTATTGCAGTTAGAAATACAAACACAACAGCTCAAAGCCCCCAGTTAGAAAAATAGCCAACACTGAGTTTGATTTTCTGTCCTAATTTAATTTATATTTATCTCTAGCTAACTCCTGGCCTCATTATGGTAAGAGTCAAAATTCAGTTACCAGAAATGTTTGGATAAAAAATTAAGCAGAGTATGCTATATATTGTCTGTTAACAGTCATAGGAAAGGGAAGTTAGGGGAAGAACAAATCTTTTATTCTGGTAACCTGATTTATTGAAGAGGAAGACAATGGAACTCCTCCATCTCTCTCTTCTCTGCCACAGCTCAACCCGACCTAATTTTCTTTCTTCTTTCACCTTTTCTCTGCTGTTCCCCCTGCCCCTTCCCCAAGCTGTGGAATCTTTCTGAAATACTGAAGTTACCTCTACTTTCTGTCTCTTTTTCTCAAGTATTGTCTGTGTCCCTTTAACAACTCCCAAGTTTTATTGAAGTCTGGTTTCTGAATTGGAAGATTTCAATAATCAGAAATTTCTCTCAGGGCTGACAGAGAATGTCTGTCCTTCTACACTACAAATTCCAGGATACCACTCAGTTCTCAAACTCCTGTTTCACAAGGTTTCGATAAACTTTACAATACTATGTGATAATTTGTGCAAGTATTAACAGATGAAGAAACCAAGACTCAGAAGTTTCATTGATTTGCCCAGGGTCACAGCTATTGTGTCAAAGTAAGGACTTGAATTCAGGTCTCTGCACACCTAGACCAGTGCAAGATATAACATGACAGCATGGAGTACACAGCCCTCTTATCTAATGAAACTATTTGTGCAAGAGGAATAATTTTCTTGTCATCTTTACCTACCATCTCCCTCACTATACAAAGTAGTACTCTTGTGTCTTTGTGTCAATTAATGGAGGAAAAAAAGTATGATTCAAAATTCAATTAATTCAATAAATATTTTTATTTAGGAATCAAACCAGAATTAATCACCTACAATATGCAAGGCCCTGTGTCAGCCACTAAAAGAATATAAAAAATGGGGTAGGGGGAATAATACAGTCCTTATTTTCAAGATCCCTACAGTCTTAAAGGGTAGATAAGATATGTACACAAATATAACAAACCTTAGAAAACGAGAGAATGAATGAGAAAGAATATACAAATTCAATGTGGAAGGACAACCAGCCTGTAGCATAAGGGAAACATTCAGGGAAAAGTAGTATCTAATTAGGTCTTGAAAAAAAGACAAGTCTTCAAAAGACGGAAGAGAACAGAATACATTCTAAACAAGAAGGATACATATGAAAATGTTAGGAGAAGAGTGAGGAAACACCCAGTTTGACTGGAGAGAACTGGGAGAGTATAAAGTCATTGAAGGAAAGTAGCATTAAATAATAACAGAAAAGATATTAAATAAGGCTAGAAAGGAAGTTAGAGTCATGTTATAAAGGGTGTTGAATGCCAGAGTAAGGAGCTTGTTATTTTATTGGGAAAGTAATGGAGTGCCACGGGAAGAATGAAATCCATTTGAAGCAGGGGTGGGTTCTTAACCTGAGATCATGGTCCCCCCACGGAGCCATGGATAGATTTCAGAGGGTCCATGAACTTAGATGGAAAAACCAGTAAACTAAGCTCTAACTAAAATTCAGTATGTTATGAAGTTACATAGGAGTATTACACCTGCGACTTTATAAAACTTCAATATGATATGGAAATCTGTGATTTCTATTAGTGGAAGATACCTAAAAATTTTATTTATTCTCATTACTACTTCACAGCCTTCTGGTCTACAGATTATATTCCAATATAAATGGTTCCTTTTGTATTTTTCATTGAGTAATTTAATAATGTTATTAATTAATAATTAATCAATTAAATTAACAATATTAATTTAATTCCTATGTAATTTATTTTTTTCCATTTAAAAACATTTTTCTGAGAAGGTTTCATCAGGCTGCCAATGGAGTCCATGATGCAAAGAAGAAATCCTGGTTGAAAGGAACCTCAGAGATAATCCAATCCTGCCCACATATGAACAGGAATCCGTTATAAGATTCCCCTACTAGTGGACACCTACATTCACCTGAACACCTATAATGAGGAGGAACCCCTTGCTTCCTGACATAGCCAATTCCGCTTTGGAATGGCTCTAATTTTAGGAAATTTTCATTATAAACAAGTAAAATCTGTCTCTATTACTTTTCATTCCTCTTAATTCTTTCTGGGTGTCAAGTAAAATGCCTAATCCTTATACAGGACAACTTTTCAAATATTTAACGACAACTCTCATGATCCCTCCAATTCTCCTCTTCAGTCAGTCCTCAAACAAGATGATCTCCAGCCACCTCCCTATATCTGGACTTTGTATACTTTACTAATGTCCTGACTAAAATGTAAGCCAACACCGAGCTCAGTATTCCAAATTACATATAATTAGGGCAGAGTAGATGGGCACCATCACTCTTAATGACCCTTAAAATTACACTTTGCCCTTCTTTTCTTTCCTTTTGACTTCCATGTTATGCCATTGAATCCTTTTGAACTTAGTCTCAGCAAACTGTTTTTCATATGAACTACTTCCCCCATCTTGTATTTCTGAAACTGATCGTTTTAATCCCTGGCATAGGACTTTATGTCTTTATAGGCATTACATTTCACCTTCTTACATTTGGACTATTTTCTAGACCAGCAATAATTTCTGTCATTCATCTGTTTATTTCTCTCACAGTTTCATGCCATCTGAAAATCTGATGAGCCTATTATCTCATCTGTGCTTTCATTCAAGCCATTCAAAATATTAAACAGCACTAGTCCAAATGCAATCCCCAGGGGACTCCATTAGAGATATCACCATAAGCTGCTATCAACTCATTAATGATTTCTTTTGGTAAAGTTAGAGAGATCCAGAGCTGTTGTAATTACTGGCAACAACTATCATTTAGAACACTCTATCTTCTCCAGAACGGTAGCATAAGAGAGATTTATTGGATTTCCCCAACTATACAAGTACAGAGACTCTATCAAAAAGGAAATAGAGTGAGTTTGACATGAACCACTTTTTATAAAGTCATGCTATCTCCTAAAGATCACAACTTCAGTTTCATGAGTACTTGCAAGACCTCTCTTTAATACCATGTTCAAGAATTTTTTTATAGGAATCAGAGTAAAGCTCATTGTTCTGTAGCCTGAAAAAAATATCTATTCCCCACCACCACTACCACCTTTTTTAATTGGGACAACACCTCCTTAAGGCAACTTGTAACACTCTGGGGCCATTTTGATCATTAAGAATTAATTTGAAGCTTCCAACTACCATTCCAGGCTGTCCTCTCTAGGGACAAACACAAGTTGCATCCCTTTTCTATATGACAGCCCTTCAAATACTTGAACAACTTGAACATACTTGATGAGCCATCATATAGTCCCCTATTAGGAATCCCTAGCATATCCTCTACAACCTATCCTAAACATAGCATAAAATTTCCAAGCAACTTGAGCTTTTTGACTCAACTTATCTGTCAGTGTCTAGTGTGTGTAATGAGAGTACATGGAATCCCAGATGAATACAGAAAGTCATTACTGTTCTAGGGGTAGAGGATGATGGGAGGCCATGGAAATTCTTTCAATTGGTACATCAAACTGCCTCTGGTACAATGATATAGCCATAGACAGAAAAGATGACAAAAAGATTAAATGAATGAAAATTACATATGTAGCTGTGAAACTATGGGCTTGGAAGCAGAATAAACCATATATTAATAATTTTGAATGTATCCCAATACACTAAGTTCTAAAGAAAAAGTCATGTCCTCATAAGAGCTTAAAAACAAAATAATGTCTCTCCCTCCTCTACCCATATTTCTTTCTTTGCAGTTCTTCTTCTAAATAATTGGAGAATAAAACTAGATTTCCCCCTAAGCTTTGAATCCTTGAACAAGAAGTGATCTTAGCAAACCTCAATACAAACCCACTTTGTCATGGATCAATTCCCTCTGCAACATCCTCAACAAACTGATTTTTTCAGAACTCTTAGACTATAAGTCAGAAGACCTTTAGCTGAGTCCTGTTCCTGCCATCAACTAGCTGTGTCCCTGGTGAAGTCATTTGCTTTCTCTGGCCCTCAGTTTCCTAATCTATAAAACAATAAGATTGGACTATATGACATCTCAGGTCCCTTCCAGTTCTAATTATGCTTGTACTGCCTACCTCGCAGGGTTGTTGTGGTGAAAGCACCTTTTTAAACTTCAAAACACTATAGAAATGTGAACTGTAATATTTAGGAGAAAATTTATTTGATTCTATGAAGTAATATGCAAACATTCCTAAGAGGAGGCAACGTACAAAGAATGAGATTGCTTAAATTGAAACGAGAGGAATGAGATATGGCATTTCTGGTATTGGTGAAGGACATTGTTCAATTTGTAAGGTAAGCTATGGCATGAAATGAGCCTTTATCAGGTTATGGAAAGCAGTTCCTAGACAGCCAGGCATAGAGTCAAAAAGATTCATATTCCTGAGTTCAGATCTGTCCTCAGACACTAGCTGTGTGACCCTGGGCAAGTCATTTAATCCCAATTTTCCTCAGTTCCTCATTTATAAAACAGGGACATCTTTTCCAAGAAAACCACTCCAATAACTTTGCCAAGAAAATACCATGGAGAAGTCCATGGAGTCACAGAGTGGGACATGACTGAACAACAAATTATAACTTTATCTAAATAGAAAAATCATGGGGGAGAGTATATAAGGATATGGTCCAAAGGCCACATCAGCATCAGATAGGCAGTAAAGTATAAATACCAGATTGTAAAAGGGTTGGAAACAATAATAAAATTCAGCAGAACACAGCAAGTGGAATTGTCAGCTTCTCCCAAGGAAATAATATGTGGCATATAGGTGGCAGAAGATCAACTGGGGCCATTATAGTTTTTGGTTCTTCCAGTAGGAGACTTTGGAGAGGAAGTGAAATCTAAGTTAATGCTCTTTGCTTTTAGACAGAGCCAGCCTTGAACCATCAATAAAGAGCATCATGCCTGGGCAGCTAGATGGGTGCACTGGGTAGAGTGCCTGCCCTTGAGTCAGGAAGACCCTAGTTCAAACCAGACCTCAGACACTTACTAGATTTGTGCCTGGTCTTGGGTAAATCACTTAACCCTGTTTGCTTCAGTTTCCTCTTTTGTAAAATGAGGTGGGGAAGGAAATGGCAAACCACTCTAGTATCATGAAGAGTTGGACATGATTGAAACAACCAATCAACAAAACCTCAAGCCTGAGTGAGAAGCTTTACAGAGTAGTGGACAGAGAGCCAGTCTCAGAGCCAGGAAAATTAGGGCCAAGTCCTGCCTGACACTTTAATGTCTCTGTGACTCTGGGTCAAGTTGCTTAACATCTCTTTGCTGCAAGCATCTAAGATTATAAATTGCAGAGCAGGTGCTGATGGGCATTGACATGGAGAGAGGGAACTCTACTCTATCTGTGAAGACTACTGAAATGGAATCAGAAAACCTCGATTAAAAGCCTAGTTCAGGTGTGAGAATTTTAAAGGACTATTTCAGCTCTCCGGGCTTTAGTGCCCTTGGGTGGGTGAAGATGTGTCTGATAAAAACACTGAACCTGGAGTCAGGAAGAGTCAAGTTCAAATCCAGCCTTAGAGACTTGCTGCCTGTTCTACCCTAGGCAAATCACTTAACCTCTATTTGTCTCGGTTTCCTCAGCTTTAAAATGTGAATAATAGTAGTACCTAAATGGAATGGTTGTGGTGAATCAATTAATAACCATTCATTAAGCACCTGTTATGTGCCAGGCACTGTGGTAAAGACTAGGAATGAAAAGAAAAACAAAAGAAAGTTCTTGCCCTTGAGAAGTTCCCCATCTAATGGTGAGTAAAAAAAAGATATTTTAAAGCTCCTAACACCATGCCTGGCACATAGTAGGCACTTACTTAATAAATGATTGTTTCATTCAACTGTAAAATCTCTTAATTTCTTACGTTGCTTCTTTTTCCTACGAGTGTTGTAGCGTATAAAGTTGCAAGTAAATTTATGTGCTTATTATTGAGTAACATTCATTATTTATCTGCCAGTAGCCTAGCAAATGCTGATTTAGATGAAAGAGCCTGGTCTGGCAAGAGCTCTGCTAAAAACCTGACATGGTTCCTGAGTAGAGGTTCTGGTCATTCTGGAATGCAGATGCTGCTGCTGCTGCTGCTGGCTGGCTTTGGGTATAAACAATTACAGTGACTGCACTAGATCTTTTTTTGTTGTTTTTATTTAATTCCCATTAAGATCCTATATCTAGAGCTGGAAGGGACCTTTAAGGTCATCTAGACCAACCCCCTCTTTTTTAGAAATGAGAAAACTAAGCATCAGGGTAATTTGTCCAAGATTGAACAGCTCATATTAAACAGTGGGATGTAAACCCAGGCCTTCCTGACTCCAAACTCAGCATCCTGGCTACTCAATGACTAGACCACCCCCCCACACATAATTAACCCCACTCCTCTTCTAATCATACACATCCAATCTACAGAATGGCTTTCAGGCTCCCTGGCCCATCCCCTCCTACTGGAATAAGGGACAGCAACCCTAGATGTGCAACAGGAATTTTAGAACAGAAACTCTGGGGAAGCTGCATGTGACTGGTTCATGGAGAATTCTCGGAAGAAGGTAAAAGGCAAGAAAAGTTTGGAGAGAAAGGGTAGAGAAGATATTTAACACCTTAAAGAAGAAAAAATGAAGGGGAATGGGTGGGGGGGAATCAGCAACACTGATCAACATTTTTTTTTTTAATCTGAAAACACTTACAATGGTCTACTAACTGTAATTTTGCCTTTCTCTATATCCCCACCTATGCCTAGCATAGAGGAGGTGCTTCCAAAGTATTTAAGTGACTGATTAATCTCTTCCCTACTCCCAGCTCTGCAAAGTAAGGAGAGGAAGTCTATTTTCCTAGCTCTTATTTAGACCTAAGCTTGTTGTTTGTAATTTTGCAACTTTCAATTTTTTTTAGTTACTGTTATCTTTTTACATTACCTAAATGTATCCCTGCATCATTTCCTCTCCACTCTGTGCTCCCAGAGGGTGACTCCATATTAAAAAATTTTTAAGACAATGAGAAAGTAAAAAAAAATTAGCAAATCAATACACTGAAAAAAACAATCTCAAAATAGATGCAATGTTCTACATCCCTATGAACCTCATCCTTCTGCAAAGAACTAGGAGAAGATGCCTTCTCATATCTCTTCTTTGGGACTCCATTTTTTCTTTGTAATTTTTCAACATTCAATTTTGATTGTTTTGTGGTAATTTCATTGTTTGTGACACAGGGGAATGGAAAAAGCATTGATACAGAAATTGTTACATATGTGCCAGGCACTGTGCTATGCTACTTTTGCAAATATTATCATACTTGATCCTCACAACAAAGCTAAGAGACAGGGGCTATTATTCCCATTTTGTAGTTAAAGAAACTGAGGTAGAGATTGCCCAGAGACACAGTGTCTGAGGCGGGATTTGAACACAGGTTTTCCTAATTCAAGCTTCAGTACTCTATGTACTGCACCACCAACTAAAGTCATCTTGTGGTTTTTCTTTCTTGGCTCTGCTTCCTTCACTCTGCATTAGATCATATCAATTTTTTCCATTCTTCCCTGTAGTCACTATATGCATTTCTTTTTTTTTTTTAAGCAATTGGGGTTAAGTAACTTGCTCAAGGTTACACAGCCAGTTATTTATGGGTGTGGTGCTGAGTATCTGAGCCCGGATTTGATCCAGGTCATCCCGACACTGGAGCCGGTGCTCTTACTCGCTGAGCCACCTGGCTGCCCCTAAGCAATTGGGGTTAAGTAACTTGCTCAAGGTTACACGGCCAGGTGTTTCTGGGTGGGTGCTAAGTGTCTGAGCCCAGGATTCGATCTCCAGGTCTTCTCAACACTGGAGCCGGTGCTCTTAACTCGCTGTGCTAGCTAGCCACCCCGACTATATTCATTTCTTATAGCACAGGAGTATTACATTTTATTTACCACAAATTGTTTAGCCATCACAAACTGCTTGGCTACCACAAAGAACTCTTCTCTAAATATGGTGGTGTAAACATTGCCAGTTCTTTTTTTTTCCTAAAGCAATTGGGGTTAAGTAACTTGCTCAAGGTTACACGGCCAGTTATTTTTGGGTGTGGTGCTAAGTATCTGAGCCCAGATTCAATCCCAGGTCTCCTGACTCTGGGGCCGGAGCTCTTACTCACTGTGCCACCTGGCCTCCCTAACATTGCCACTTCTTTCTGGTAATTGTGGTGCTGAGGAATAAGAAAGAAGAAGAAGAAGAAGAAGAAGAAGAAGAAGAAGAAGAAGAAGAAGAAGAAGAAGAAGAAGAAGAAGAAGAAGAAGAAGAAGAAGAAGAAGAAGAAGAAGAAGAAGAAGAAAGAAAGAAAGAGAAAGAAAGAAAGAAAGAAAGAAAGAAAGAAAGAAAGAAAGAAAGAAAGAAAGAAAGAAAGAAGTAACAGTCTACTTCCCTGTTAGAGACACTATCTTCCTCTCATGGATCTTATCCATGCACTAATTACACCTTTCCCTTTCCCTGGTGTCCTAGCAGGAAATTATTGGTTCTCTGTCAAAGTATACATTAGCTGCCGTATCTCTAGAGGCCTGGGCTGGCAAAAAATTCCTATTTCCTTTCCTCTCATGCTTTCTGTCAGTCCTGTCTACCCCATTACCAGATAAAAGAACCCAGTGCTCTATATCTGTTGTGTGGTTATATTTGGAAGCAATGGAGTTTGAGAGAGGGAGCATAAGGGGTGGGGGCCAAGCTGTAGACTCATCAAGCACCTAAGTGGAGGAAAAGAGGCTGAACAATGGCTTCTTCTCCCTGGGCAGTTACTATCTAGTGGAATTCAATGGTATAAAAACCTTTAGCCAGTCCAAGATTATAGGCATTGAGAAATAAAAGCAAAAAAGTATTTTATTTGAGCCATCATTCCCAAGACTGAAATTTGATACATACACACACACACACACACACACACACACACACACATACACACACACACACTTTCTCAAAATAATGTTTCTAAATAACTGAAAGTTGTGCTAAAAATACTACTACTAGAAAAATACCCCGAAGAGATCATAGAAAAGGGAAAACAACCAATTTTTAAAAAAATATTTATAACAGCTCTTATGATAACAAAGAATTGGAAATTAAAGGGTTGTCCATCAATTGGGGAATGACTGGACAAGCTGTGGTATATGAATGCAATGGAATATTATTGTGCTATAAGAAATGATGGACAGGATAATTTTGAAAAACCCTGGAGAAACTTACATGAACTGATGCAAAGTGACGTGAGCAGAACCAGGAGAATATTGTACACAGTGACAGCAACATTGTGTGATAATCATCTATGAATAATTTGACTCTTCTCAGCAATATAACAATTCAAAGGACTCATGATGGAAAATGCTATCCATATCCAGAAAAAGAACTGATGGAGTCTGAATGCAGTCAAAACGTACTATTTTCACTTTACTTTTTCATGGTCTTTTTTTTTTCCTTTTGATCTGTTTCTTCTCTTACAATGTGACTAATAAGGAAATGTTTACATGACCTGACATATATAATCTGTATCAAATTGCTTACTGTTTTAGGGGGGAGAAAAAGTGGAACTCAAAAAAAATTTTTAAGTGAATGTTAAAAATTATTTTACATGTAATTGAAAAATAAAATACTATTTAAAAATCTTTTTAAAAAGAAAGATGTGCTAAATTCAGTTGAAGTTGGTGAAAATAAAAATGTCCTTTTGTTCCCACTAAAATCCATATACATACTCCTTGGAGGACTTGTAGACTCCAGCTTAAAATCCCCTGATGTAAATACATATGCATATATGTGTGTATGTGTGTGTGTGTGTGTGTATGTGTAGAAGAATGAACCAAGAGGACTAGAGGAGAGAGCATGTGCCCATTTAGTGGGCTCTGCTATATTCTTCTGTTTGCATCAATTGAGCCTGGCTACATGTGGAAATCACTCAACATACAGGTAATGTATTCAAAATGCTACTCTACAGTATTCTTATTGGTCTCCTTCACACACTCTAAAATTTAGCTATGCAGGCCTACTTTTATTCCCCATGCATGATACCCTTATTACCCTTCTGCACCTCTGCACATCTTTGCATTGACTGTCCTCCCTGCCTGGAATGCTCTCCATCATCACCTTTCCCTCTTAGTTTCCCTGGCTTCTTCCAAGTTCCAGCTAAAAAAAATCTATCTTCTATAGGAGTCCTTTTCCAAAAGCTCCAGCTCCTAGTTCCTTCTCCTCTGACACAAACTCTGATCTTCTCTCTGTTCATATCATGTATGTGCCTAGTTAATTACATTTCTCCCCAATTCCCATGTGAGGTTCTTGAGGGTATGAACACTTATGGAAAAATTCCTTCTTTATATCTTCTATTCCTCTGTCAAGTTAGACTGTCACATCTGCAAGGGGGAGGGTAGAACTGTTACAACTGTTTCCTGGTCTTTTTCCCCTTTAATGAAATCTCATTCTAGGACTACCCCATTCACGCATCCTTAGATGTCCAATACACACATTAAAACAGGAAACTGTGAAAACAAAGGGTTTGTGCAGTAAATTCATGCTGTTCAATCCAACATGAGAGTAACGCATTTTGGAATGAGAAATTACTGAATGTCTCCTATCACTTAACATGTGATTTTTTCAGTCATGTTGTAAGGGTTATGGGATTTAAAGATCTTCCATGCCCCGTTGGACTTGCTGACGTAGCAGGAAGGGGCGGAGCAAGAGGAAGCGGAAGCCAAGCTAGCGTTCTTTCGGTGGCTGGCGGTGGTGGTGACGGCGGCAGCAGCAGAGGCAGTGGCAGCGCAAAGCCCTTTTTGAGTTAGAACTGCTAAGGACTTTCTGCTAAGGACTCCTGCTGAGGACTGCCAGGGGCCGGAGCTGCTGGGAGCGCTCTTCCAGGACGCTGGGTGGTTGCTGTGAGTGGGGAGAGGAGGACCTTTGCCTAAGGTAGCCTGTTCTGTTTTAAAGGCTTGAAAATGTGGGTGCTTTCTACTTTATCTACCTGTGCCAATGTCATAACTACTCTGATGGCTTTCACTTTCTGGTTTTGGGACTCAGTCTTTTGGTATCTTAATAAATTTTCTAGTTTATTTCCTCATATGGCAAACATGACGTATTTTCTAATGGATAATTATATCAGCATATTTGTAATCTCTATAGGCATTGTGAATATGGCATTGCTGATACA